>NC_137616.1:45343761-45403761 GCF_963280865.1 Gymnoscopelus braueri | reverse complement strand
GTGTGTGTGTGTGTGTGTGTGTGTGTGTGTGTGTGTGTGTGTGTGTGTGTGTGTGTGTGTGTGTGTGTGTGTGTCAAGCGCCACCCCCTTAGCAGCCTCATGTGAGACAATAAAAGCTTGACCTTCAGTTCAGATCAAACTCACAGTGAGGGAGGACAGACTGTCTTTCCACAGCTACAGGAGGCTCTTCACTTACACACCTCTTCCACCAGGGGGCGAAAGGCACTAAGAAGGCAACAGTGCCTGGATCCTTCAATGCGCATGTGTGAAACACCATGACCTGGAAGTTAATGCGTGTTGTGATCTCGGTGAAAAACGTAAAGGAGGTATAACTGTCTCATAAAGGAGGTAAAACAGTCTCATAAAGGAGGTGAAACCCGTTCCATAAAGGAGGTGAAAAACGTCTCATAATGGAGGTTAAAACAATGGAGTCTGTACGGCTGAAGATAAATGAACACATGACGTCGGTGGGAGAGGAGATATTGTGTGTTTTGGACAAACAGCAGCGTGGTGCTGACGTTTGTTGTGTGAAGCTTGTCAGAGTGTTTGTGTTGGAGCGCCTCAGTGCGGCTGCAGAGTTCATGTTCAACCTCTTCCAGAGAGAGATGGAGACACTACACAACACCGAACTACAAACTGCAGGTATGTGTGTTACATACACAACATCCAAATACACTCTGCAGGTATGACACAGCGTTTGCATGGTGAGGTGTTGTTTGGTTGTAGTGTTTTTGTTTTTGGGGATCATTGCTTGTAGATCATTAGACCGGTGACAAAGATTAAGACGAGACCAGATCAACTTCAGACCGCGTCGACTGTTGTCCTAGTAACAGCAGATGTTGTCGCCGGTGAAAGAACGCGTAGCTGTCCTCGTCAATGCCTGTTTTTTGTTATTTCTTTTATATCACAATGCCAAAACATACCGATCTGATTCTTGTTTGGATGAAGAAACGTCAGACAGACGAACACTCACGTTCCGTTGGACGTAGCCCCTTTCGGGACCCTGTTTACCTTTTTTGTATTTGGGAAGGCGGTATCCAGGGTCCCTTGTTGGTTAGAACACGCTCTCTCGTACCGGCGGCTACCACTGTCTGGTCTCGGGCTTACAGCTCGTCGCTTAGAAGTTGCAGAGATTTCTCAGTACCAAAATGAGCAATACTAACGCGCGAAAAAGCGGCATCAAAGCGCGCGGATCGGCGATGCCGTTTAACATTTTTAATAATTTAGTAAACCTTAAGCTCCTTTCTCACACTCTGCTCCACTGCCCATGTCCCGCCTCCCCGCGGTGACTGACAAGCTGTGCGTCCTACGCATAACTATACGGTCCTCGTTACTGCCTCTGATTGGTGAGCTCCTACATGCTTGCATGACAATCACAACGCGGGGAGGCGGGACATGGGAAGTGGAGCTGCAGGAGCAGAGTGTGACAAAGGAGCTTAAGGTTTACTAAATTATTAAAAATGTTAAACGGCATCGCCGATCCGCGCGCTTTGATGCCGCTTTTTCGCGCGTTAGTATTGCTCATTTTGGTACCTTTGAGAAATCTCTGCAACTTCTAAGCGACGAGCTGTAAGCCCGAGACCAGACAGTGGTAGCCGCCGGTACGAGAGAGCGTGTTCTAACCAACAAGGGACCCTGGATACCGCCTTCCCAAATACAAAAAAGGTAAACAGGGTCCCGAAAGGGGCTACGTTGGACGCTGCTTCTCCGTTGGGCGTGTTGTTGTTGAGAAACAGGAAGACAACACTCCTTCCTTTGTCAGTCTCTCTAACAATAGATTTAAATGTTTTATAAATGCAACTATTCTAGTTGGAGTCAACATGTGTAAGGTACAATCACTATTCAGCTCATTGAAAGCGTGCAAATAAACGCAACAATGATTTAATCAATATATAAATAAATGTTCATTCCCTCCTGGGATTCGAACTCTTCCCAATGTCAGTATAAACATACTAGTCAGACGCTTTCTCCGGTGCGCCATTCTTCTCACAACAGATGGGTACCGTAAACAACTCGTAGAGTATACAATCAGCCATTAAAAAACAAAACAGTCATGGTCACTAGATTAACTTGAGACCTCAGTCACTACACTGATTTCATTGTACTGCTCTCTAACACGGCTGTTTACTACAGATTTGTGTCTAAAATCTGTCATCACCATCATCATCATCATCTATTATTCATTATGTTAGAGGCTACTTAGAAATAGTAAATACGACACATGATAGGTTACATAAACAGTTCATTAGAAGACAACCACTTCTTCCTGTGAAAGTCTCTAACAATACATTTTAAAAATGCAACATTTCACCATTGGATTAAACATGCGTCATGTAGCCTACATTAACAATTCAGGCCATTTAAAGCGTCAAAAATAAATAAATGTTAGCCTCATGGGATTCGAACTCTTCCCAATGTCAGCATAAATACAACAGTCTGGGGCATAGCCTACTCTTGTGCGCCAGTCTACCAACTCTGACTCATAATCATAAACATCATCATAGACTATAAAACCAGCCATTAAAACGCACATGGTCACTAGATTAACTTGAGACCTCAGTCACCACACTGATTTCTAACAGCCCTAAAATCTCTCTGTCTGTACAACATGGCACCCTCTAGGAGAAACATCCCCATACCATCTTCTACTACTCAATCAGAGAGCCGTCCCTTTTGCTCTTAGGAACAACTCACGGCCAAAGCACTGCCCCACTTCTCTCCCAACTTGCTACAAAAATCGCTCATGCAAAAGTATATAAACACTTCTATTTTATTTTCCACCTTCACATGTGTCTCCTTTTATAATAATCATAAAGTGTCATAAAGTGTTCTCTATTTCTGCTCGCAATTCACTTCCGGATGATCTGTCTCAACAGCCAATCATCTGCGACACAGAGAGCACCCTTTCACGTTGCCATGACGTTGCCACGTCCGTGAAACGGGAGAGAAACAAGCACTGACGTGCGCGAAACAAGCGCTGACGTGTTGCTCTATGCAAACAAGGCCAAAAGCGCGACCAAATAAGCCCACCATTGCTTATACAAATAACAACGTCCGTGAAACGGGCGAGAAACAAGTGCTGACGTGTTGCTCTATGCAAACGAGCCCAAAAGCGCCACTAAATAAGCCCACCATTGCTTATACAAATAAGCAAACCTGGCAACGCGGGGGACAGAGACATACACGGTAAGGGCCAAAGAGGGACACAGACAGAGCGTTACACAGACACAGAGCGAGAAAGACACGGATGGACCAACAAACTCACTTCACGAGGGACGGAGGGAAAGAGAGAGAGACAGAGAGACAAAACTTTTCTCAGAACATCTGTGCAAACGCAGAGAGAGAGACACACACAGGGCAGGGGGAGAGTGTGTGTGTGTGTGTGTGTGTGTGTGTGTGTGTGTGTGTGTGTGTGTGTGTGTGTGTGTGTGTGTGTGTGTGTGTGTGTGTGTGTGTGTGTGTGTGTGTGTGTGTGTGTGTGTGCGCGCCAAGAACGCGTGTGCACACGCGGACAGAGAGAGATAGGGGAGAGAGACGGGGAGAGAGAGAGAGCGACAGAGACCAAGGAGGAGAGCTACAGAGAGAGGGGGAGAGAGAGACAGACAGAAACGAGCGTGCACGCCAGTGTTGCCATGTACACTAATTATAAGCGACTTTGCCCTACTTTTCACAGCGCTCTCAGCAGTGTTGCCATGTCCGAAGATTATAAGCGCCTTTGGCCAACTTTAACAAAATGGTCTCTCTAATACTGTGAGGTGGCTGTCAGGTGGATCTGCGATGCGAAGTGGGCGCTACGTCACGCTAGATGTGAGAGCCGCGCAGCGGCTCGAACTTCTAGTTTACACAAAGAGCAAAGAAAGAGGCATAGTAAATCAGCCAACCACATGATTTAAAAGTCTTTTAAAGTTTTTTTATTTGTCACATCTCATACACGGTACACAAGAGTGAAATTCTTGGCTTTATCGTCTCTTCTAGTGTAAAAAGTAGTCACAAAAGGGCACAAACTGGCAAATTGTCTGATTGCTCCTGATCACCTCAGGACAGTTAAGTATAGGCCTTGCTGAGCCCTGAGGCCCATAGGGCAGGAGCCTATCTCCTGTTTCCTTAGCGTGCTTGACGTACAAGCATGGACGGCTTAAAGTGAAAATGGGCTTTATCGTCTCTTCTAGTGTAACAACAACTAGTCACAAAAGGGCACAAAGTGGCAAATTGTATGATTTCAGATTGCTCCTGATCACCTCAGGACAGTTAAGTAGGCCTTGACGAGCCCTATAGGGCAGGAGCCCAATTCCTGATTCCTTAGCGTGCTTGATGTACAAGGCACATTCTTGGCTTTATCGTCTCTTCTAGTGTAACAACAACTAGTCACAAAAGGGCACAAAGTGGCACATTGTATGATTTCAGATTGGTCCTCATCACCTCAGGACAGGCCTTGACGAGCCCTATAGGACAGGAGCCTATCTCCTGTTTCCTTAGTGTGATGCACACCCTCTGGATCTGACTCTAGTATGTCACAGGGATTTACCCCAATCCAACCCTTGATGCCGAGTTCTAACCAGGGAGGCAGGGTACCTTTCTAAAAGTCTTTGGTAGGACCCGACTGGGGATCAAACCCCAACTTCAAAGTCTCAGGACACTCTAACCACAAGTCCACTGAGCTCAGGACAGTAATGATAGTGATACATTGCACTCTGGTCCTTTGTATGGGTTTGTAACCTTTCCTGTGCATGCTGATGGAGCAGGTGCATTGGTTGGCAGTGTAGAAATGCACCATAATTGACTTTGGTAGGTTGAACTGAATTTAGGCATTTAGCAGACTCTTATCCAGAGTGACTTACAATAAGCAAGGTAAACATGCATCAAATGCAGAAAGATAAGCATCTGTCTAAATAGCATGCCATCTAAATTGCAATTTAACCTTTGCAGAAGTCTGCATCCAGACTAGGTCAAGAGCAGCAAGACAGGTCATCTTTTTTGGGGCAAAAAAAACCCCAACTATGCTGCTCATACAGGATTCCAAAACAAAATCATAAAGAGTTCCCAGCTGGCCTAGCAGTCCAGGCGCAGACCATTGGCTCTAATGCAGCCTGACCGCACGTTGCGGGTTCCAACCCGACGACCTTTGCTGCATGTCTTTCCTGTCCATCTTCACTGTAACAATGAAGTAAAAAAAATGCCTCTTAGATGAAAAAAAAAAGAAAGAAGTGCTGTGGAGATCCATGTGCATTGTGATCCCACTGGGTTATGTGCAGGCTGGGCACAAGTAGTCCTCACTGGTGTTAGGCCTGCCTACACACACCCAGTGGAACCACAATGCACATGATGAGCATTCAATCTGAAAGAAGATGGATACAATGTTATTCATTTATTTAGTTAGTTAGTTAGTTACAGAAAGAATGTGCTCTCCATGTAAAAAACTTTAAAGGTTTCGTACCCAATCATCCACGGATGCGGACCTTCCTGTCCCAGCGCTCACCTCCCCACAGGAGCGACAGAGATGTGTCTGGTCATCTATGAAAACATATTTTTGAGTTCAGTGAAGTCCAATTTTTTGGTCTTGGTGAGGCTGATTTGATTGAAGCCTACCAGAATCCTCCAAAAGCTGTTGGCCAATATTTGTATTTTTTTGTACCAGGTCAACGTTGCCTAGTAGGCCCTGCTCCACCCCAGCAGTGGCTAACACCAGCATCTCTGCTATGTAAAAATACAGGTTAGTGTTAGCAGTGTTCTTTTAGAATGTATTAAATTGTTACTTGGATAGATATTCTAGGCTATATAATCTCACTTTGCACACAAACACCCCACATGACGTCGTATCCGTTTGGCGGGGATGAGGGACAGTCTCACAGGTCCAGTGAGTCCAAAATCTGCCCTAATTGCCCCTTCCATATAGCTTGGAGAAGTGGAAATTCAGAACATTTCAGTCATTCAAAATTGTACATGGCATTATTATTCTTCATGTCACATTAGTGAATGGGATTTACCAGTGACCTGGTCCTCTGCTGATCTCCCTCTGGCAGGTGGGGAGCCAGTGGAGGGGCCCGAGGATGGTGGTGGGTGGTGGATGGCAGGAGGAGGCCCGGAGGGGCTGAATGATGGCTGTGCAGGGCGGCCAAGAAGAGGGCTGGAGGGACTGGGTGACAGTTGGGGAGGGTGGAGAAGAGCAGGAGGATGAGATACAGGGGAAAGTGGTGGAGGGGGGCGAGCCAAAGGAAAGGTTCCAGCTAGCTTTAAAAGTTCGCTGGAATCCTCTCCTCTGGCTCGATGTAGCGTTTCAGCTGGTCCAAATTAGCAATTAGCTTCTCATTTTTGTCCCCAACCAAGTACACCACTTTCCCCTTTATCTCGGTGATGGAATAGGGGCCAAGCATCTCTGGTGCCAGCTATCCTCCCTTCCTCTGCTCTTTTCTGATGTTTTTTTTAACACCACATCCCCAACTGTGAACTTGTCATCCCTGCCCTGCTCCAGCTTCCTCTTCCTGACCCTGTCTTGTTGTTGGAGGACATTGCCCTGCACAGCCTTATATACTGGTGTCTGCTTTTTCAGCCCCTCACAGACCTCTTCCGACCCGCAATAGGCCTCCATATCTTCTGGTGTCACCTAAGGTACAAAAACACCGGGTGGGGTTATTGACAGTAGTGGTTTTCAATTTCATGTATTCATGTCAAGGACCCCCAAATCAATATGCATTTGGCATACATTTTGGGAAATAGCAGATCTACAAGCTCACATCGTGTCGCTCTGCGTTGTGAGACTGTAGATTGGCTATTTTCAAATAGCCAGCCAATGTGTAGTAATGTATGTAGTATAGTGCTGTACCCTAAAAGTCGACGAGTCGACTCGTCGGTCGAGGAACCTGACGTCGACCACATTCCTTGAGTCGAGCCGTCAAAATGTTCTTTTTTTTTTGGGAGGGGAGGGGAGGGGAGGGGAGGAGGGAAGGGGAGGGTGCGCATGCGCGGTACACTTGCAGGAGAAGCACGCGTTGTAAGGAGTGGAGGAGGAGTGGTCGCAGCCTTGAGCCTTCGCAGGTGAAAAGTTTAAAACATGTCTCAAAAAAAGAGGTAAAATGTTTGGAAGCATTTCGAAGTTATGAAGGACACGGACCCTAAAAAAGCAGTGACACCGCCGGGCCGAAATTAACACAGAAAACACTGGACTTCAGACCGCCGCTCACATAGGCTCGGAAACGAGCCATTACAAACAGCATTGCAGACTTTGTTGCACTCAATATGAGGCCTGTGAACGTTGTAGAAGGTGCAGGATTCAGGCAGCTAATCAAGACACTGGAGCCAAGTTACACTGTCCCGAAGAGAGAGACGGTGATGCACGCAGTTGAAACAAAATATGACGACACAAGAGAGGTGATTATGAAGAAAATGAAAGACAGCGCAGCAGTAAGCTTCACTACGGACATCTGGACGTCACAGAGAATGGAAGCTTACATGACAGTGACTGCCCATTTGATCACTGCTGACTGGCGACTGGAGGCGTTTGTTTTGGAAACTAAAGAGATGGCTGAGAGTCACACGGGAGAAAACATCGCGGTAAGACTCGGCGAAGTCATGGCTGGTTCTCAAACTTTTTCATGTCAAGGACCCCCAAATTGACACTTATTAGCCCGCGGGGCCCCATTTGAAAAGATAAGCCAGGGACCAATCAATGTTAATTTAACTCTGAGAGTGTACAAATGGAACCAAATGGACCCTAACGGGTCCATTTGGTTCCATTTGTACACTCTCAGAGTTACAGACCCATACGGGTCCATTTGGTTCCTACCCATCATTTAGCTGGGGACCCCCTGGAACTCCCTCAAGTACCCCTGGGGGTCCGCGGACCCCACTTTGAGAACCAATTGCCTAGTGCAGGCTGCTACTGTGTGTAGGCTTATCGCACTGATGATCGCCCGTCGCCGTTACGGGCTTACGGCACTGTCTGTTGTTACTTCATGCTGTTGGTTTACAGAAAAGAGTATTGTTTGATTGAATACTTTATTAACAGTTTGTGGAGAAATAATAAATGACGCACATTTGTGTTGTCAAAGAGATACATTATTCTCGTCTCTGTTCTTAACTCTGCTACACGATTCACAATTATGCACGCAATCTTATTGTCAATTAATGTAATGTCAGCCATCAAGTCTCATATGCACGGCAATGAGTGGATTTATTTCATTTAAAATGCTTAAAACAATGTTCATATTACTGTTGCACTATTATGTTGACGTGGTTTAAAGCAGCACTTGAAAAAATGCCTCCCTTTTTTTGCGACCTTTTTATATAAAACGACTCCGTCGACTCTGCATTAAACCTGCGACTCTGATTCGACTCAATAAATCCTGAGTCGGGGACAGCCCTAATGTAGTAATGTATAAAGGGGGTTAAACTGATTTGGTGCTCTGCTACTAATTTACTGCCCCCCCCCCCCAACAAATGGATCCACTTACGTCATTATCCACATGGATTTCTTAGGGATACCTTGCCTCTCTCCCATAGAGGAGGTAGAAGGGCATGTGCTGTGTTGTCAGGTGCTTCTTCGTCCTTAGTGCGAACAAGGCAGCTGGGAGGTACCTGTCCCACTGGTTGGGGTGGTCTTCACACAGGGCTTTCAGCGACCTGA
Source organism: Gymnoscopelus braueri (assembly GCF_963280865.1). Lineage (NCBI taxonomy): Eukaryota > Metazoa > Chordata > Actinopteri > Myctophiformes > Myctophidae > Gymnoscopelus > Gymnoscopelus braueri. The sequence continues at coordinate 45,395,141 of NC_137616.1, read as the reverse complement.
AAATGTTCACATTACATAACATTATAGCAGACATTCAGATGCATTTAATGTAGTCTACAGCATTCATGTTGTGTACTGTAGGTGTATCTGCCAATTTGGCAGTATGCAACTTACTTCTGGATGGTCCCATTCATTTTTTCTACCAGACCGTTAGTCTGTGGGTGGTAGGGTGCCGAAAAACTCCTTTTGATGTTGAGGGCTTCACAGAGCCGAGAATTCACCTATAAATTCCATTAATAATAGATTTGGAACACAATTTGACATAAAACTCAAAGTGCTACATTGCATAAAAGCTATTAAGAAATGTTTTGAAATGGAAACAATAATAATAAAAACAATAAAATGAACACAATTCAGATCAATGGTACGAGCCCCATCCCCAACATAAAAAATGAAATAACAATATAATTTGTAATGTTTGATGAGTGTTGTACCTGTGTACCTGATTACGGAATTCGGATCCCTGATTCGAAAGGAGCCTTTGCGGGGCCCCATGCCGGTAAACAAAGTCTATGATGCACTTTGATACCTCCCCTGCATGTTTTGACATCAGTGGGTAGGCCTCCGTCCATTTGGTAAAACTAGAAGTTCGGGCCGCTGCGCGGCCCTCACATCTAGCGTGACGCGTCGTACACTTCGCATCGCAGATCCAACTTACAGCCACCTCACAGTGTGAGCGAGAGTATTGTGTGAAAGTAGGCCGAAGTCGCTTATAATATTCGGACATGGCAACACTGGTGAAAAGTAAGGCAAATTCGCTTATAATCAGAGGACATGGCAACGCTGAGTGTCCTGTGCGCCTCTCTTTCTCTGTCCCCGTGTGTCTGTCCCCCTGTCTGTCGAATAAGGTTCGGTCCCACATAGAATAGCCTAGTTGGGTTCCACCTAGGGCCCAGTCCCAGTTGGGACCCACCTCGGTCCCACATAGACTTGCCTAGTTGGGGCCCACCTAGGGCCCAGGTAGAACCCACCTAAAGCCCACATGGGCAACCCAGTGGGGACCCACCTCGGTCCCACATAGACCCCCTGGGAGTCTTGGGACCCCCACGAAACATCGCGGACCCCTTCTGACCCCTGCAAAACATCACAGGGGTCCCTGGAGACCCTTGGGGGTCCCTGGAGACCTAGTGTGGTCTAGCTCTGAGATTAATGGAGTACAAAGGGAGAAAAAACGAAAGGGAAAGATGCAAACGAATTGTGTGTGTGCATTGCTTGTTGGTCGCGCAACCTGGCAACCCTGGGCTGAGGCAGACAACACATGGCGAACAGCGAACATGTCGCTCGCGCACCCAGGCAGACACAGACACGGTGAAGGAAAACGGGAAACTGTGAAGCCACAGAGGTTGTGCAAGAGGTTGCACATGAACTCTGCAGCCGCACTGAGGCGCTCCAACGCAAACACTGTGACATTAAGCTTCACACAACGAACATGAGCACTACGCTGCTGTTTGTCCAAAACACACAATTATATATATATATATATATATGTGTGTATATATGTATATATATATGTATATATGTATATATGTATATATGTATATAATATATATATATATATGTATATATATGTATATATGTATATATATATATATATATATTCTGTCATTCCTTATACTATATATATATATATATATATATATATATATATATGTGTATATATATGTATATATATGTATATATGTATATATATGTATATATTCTGTCATTCCTTATACTTTATTTGTAATTATACAACACTGTTATTACAACTTGTACAACTATTATTTCAACTTAACAACAACAATATAATTATGTGCAAGCAGATATGCACTTAAAGGGTGCACGTTCAACAGTGGAGATTGCATGGGCCCACCACAGACCGTTCGTTGCGATGGGGGGCGACCGTATTTAGGGGCGAGACAATTAGGCGCAGATTGCTCACTCCAGACCGTTCGGTGCGATCCGGGGCGACCGTGTTTTGGGGCGAGATTGGGAAACGGCCGCATCGATAGCTTGTACAGATTTTCGGAGACTCGACACGGTACAAGAGCTAGATGATGAACGTGTGTGTGTCTGGTGGAGAGATTTACTTAAACGCGACGTGCTACCACCTTTGCGCGAAAGGATTGCAGTGCATTTCACACACACACACACACACACACACACACACACACACACACACACACACACACACACACACACACAGCACGGAGAAGTTGTGCAGCACACACACACACACACACACACACACACACACACACACACACAGCACGGAGAAGTTGTGTAAGGCAACAGCGCGAGGCTGTTCTGTCCTCTCTCTCTCTCTCTCCCCCTCTCTCTCTCTCTCTCGCCCTCCCTCCCTCTTTCCCCCTCTCTCACACACACACACACACACACACACACACACACAGCACGGAGAAGTTGTGCGAGGCTGTTCTGTCCTCTCTCTCTCCCCCTCTCTCTCTCTCTCTCTCGCCCACACACAGCACGGAGAAGTTGTGTAAGGCAACAGCGCGAGGCTGTTCCCCAGCTAGCAACTGAGCGTGACCGCTGACGTCAGGCTGGTAGTTTCGGGGCTTGCGTGGCGTGGGGATAGACCGACAACGCTGGTCTGTCCCCACGCTGTCCTCTCTCTCTCTCCCCCCCTCTCTCTCTCTCTCTCTCTCTCTCTCGCCCTCCCTCCCTCTTTCCCCCTCTCTCACACACACAGCACGGAGAAGTTGTGCGAGGCTGTTCTGTCCTCTCTCTCTCTCTCTCTCTCTCTCTCTCTCTCTCTCTCTCTCTCTCTCTCTCTCTCTCTCGCCCTCCCTCCCTCTTTCCCCCTCTCTCCCTCTTTCCCCTGTCCTTCTCTCTCTCTCTCTCTCTCTCTCTCTCTCTCTCTATCTCTCTCTCTCTCTGTCTCTCTCTCCCCCTCCCTCCCATGCTCTCGCTCTCTCGCTCTCTCTCTCTCCCCCCTCCCTCCCTCTCGCTCTCTCCCCCCCTCCCTCCCTCCCTCCCTCGCTCTCTCACCCCTCTCTCTCTCTCCCTCCCGTCAAAGGGTGCGCACTGTGTCGCAGATGATTGGCTGTTTAAAAAAGACCTGGCGGAAGTAAATTGCGAGCTGAAATATAGAGCACTTTATGATTATTATAAAAGGAGACACATGTGAAGGTGGAAAATAAAATAGAAGTCTTTATATACTTTTGCATGAGCGATTTTTGTAGCAAGTTGGGAGAGAAGTGGAGCAGTGCTTTGGCCGTGAGTTGTTCCTAAGAGGTTGAGGTTCCAAAAGGGACACCTCTCTGTTTGAGTAGCAGGATAATCTACCATTACGCATATGTACTCGTGTCCATCCTCCGTCCTCCTCAACTTCATGAGGTCAATCCCCACAAGTTCAAACGGCTCCTTGACCTGAAAAAAAGGTGATTAAAAAAGAAACCAATTAGACATCTGTATGATTGCTGGTAGCCTATCTTTGCACATTTAGATGCATGGGATATTCAGTTGCAAAACACTCACTGTTATTGGTTGATACTGGGTTTTGTCCTTTATGCTACCCTGCTTTTTTTGGCACCCAGGGCACTCCTTGATCTTAAGTCAAATGATATGCACATTAATTTATATCACAGGCCTTTGGTCAAGCACAAACAGTAAGTGAAGGGGATATACAATCACACGAGTGTGTGAATTTAATTAATGCTTCAATTTGCCATTGTTTCCCTAAGTAGGCCCTGCATAAATAGGCCTGCATGTACAAATGATATATACACATTTGGATGACCCTTGACCCTTCCAACTCACCCATTTTCGGATGTCGGCCTCCATTCCAGGCCAGTAGTACCAGTGGATCACTGCGTGGTGTGTTTTCTCCACACCACAGTGACCACCGATACTACTGGCATGGAATTCGTTGAACCCCGACGCCGCCTCAGCAGCCGACGCCACCACCTACATACATAGATAGCATATAGAGAGATGAGATAGACAGATACTTAGATTCCTCTTTTGATTCCCATGTGGAAATTCAAGTGTTTGAACACCAAAAGTAAGCATGAAACACATTTACCTTTGCAAAATGGGGCTCCTGCTTCTTACTTCTACTGCAGAAGTAATGAAGCATTCCATCTAGTATAGTACAAATAAATGTGAAAATGTTCAATTTACTCTTAAAGGGACATTGTATCGTCTACTCTTGCTTGATTCAGTATTTAGATATTTGATATTCATTTTATCAGACACGCCCCTTCCTATACAAACCCATTATAACTTCAAACTCCATTTTAACCATGATGGATTAATCAAAAACACCAGTTCTTGGTCCTGGTGACTGATATTGTGCTTCTAGTTCTAATGTGTGAGGAGACCATGTTTTTTCAAAGAATGTTAAAAGGTTATTGAATAAAGTACTTTAAATAAAGATTGATAGTGTAACAGAATACATACCCTTAAGCACATACTGGTTGTCTCTTCTTCTTATGTTGAAACGCTGCTGTTTGGTCAGGTTTCCCACTGGATATTTTTTGTCGGTCTTAAAATCCAGGATCTCTTGGTATAGTCTGGGGTCCATAGTAACTAACTCTCTTTATCTCTACTCTCTATATAGTGTGACTATATAATCGCTCCGACTCCCAACACAGTTGTTCAACCTTTTATATGTTTGTTAATTGAGCAAGCAATCAGCACACCTAAACCCCTACAAATTCTCTGACACCATGTTAAAGGGATATTTCACTTTCAAACAGGTTTGGCCCATTTATTTCTTAATATACTCAGAATTGTGTGAGCACCCCAGACATTTTTACGTTGCTTGATTGAAGTATTTAGATATTAGGTATATCCTATACCAACCCATTGTATACCCATTGTCAAATAGCAGATATCATCTGAAAGTGTGAGAACTACTGATTTAGAAGGCATTTGTAGAATAGGTGGTCTCAATGGTTAAGGTTACTACTCATGGCTACTGGTTGTCATGGTTACTAGTTCTAATGAGATAACTGAGCAAAGGCTGGCCTTCATGGCAAGGGAAATTTGCTCTTGCTCTTGCAAATACCCCATATACACAAAATGCTACACACACACAAAATGCCTAAAATGATTCATACTTTAACTTATAAAGTGGTTTGTAGGTGTGTTGCCTACTACAAATGTGTTCCTTCTGGGTCTGGCAGAACCAGGTCTCCTGGTCTGTAACATAATGAATAAGAATAATAGGTGATGATGGTGGTGGTGGTGGTGAGAGATTTTAGAAACAAATCTGTATTAAATTGTTGGAAATCAGTGTGGTGACTGTGGTCTCAAGTTAATCTAGTGACCATGTGCGTTTTAATGGCTGGTTTTATAGTCTATGATTTGTTTATGATTATGAGTCAGAGTGGGTACACTGGCGCACAAGAGTAGGCTATGCCCCAGACTATTTATGCTGACATTGGGAGGAGTTCGAATCCCATGAGAGGCTAACATTTATTTATTTTTGACGCTTTAAATGGCCTGAATAGTTAATGAAGGCTACATGACGCATGTTTAATCCAATGGCGAAATGTTGAATTTTTAAAATGTATTGTTAGAGACTTTCACAGGAAGAAGTGGTTGTCTTCTAATGAACTGTTGATGTAACCTATCATGTGTCATATTTACTATTTCTAAGTAGCCTCTAACATAATGAATAATAGATGATGATGATGGTGATGATAGATTTTAGACACAAATCTGTAGTAAACAGCCGTGTTAGAGAGCAGTACAATGAAATCAGTGTGGTGACTGAGGTCTCAAGTTAATCTAGTGACCATGACTGTTTTGTTTTTTAATGGCTGGTTGTATACTCTATGAGTTGTTTACGGTACACATTTGTCGTGAGAAGAATGGCGCACCGGAGTAAGCGCCTGTCTGGTGTAATTGTGCTGATGTTGGGAAGAGTTCGAATCCCAGGAGGGAATGAACATTTATTTATATATTTATTAATTCATTCATTGATGCGTTTATTTGCACGCTTTGAATGGGCTGAATAGTGATTGCCTACCTTACACATGTTGACACAAACTCCAATGGCGAATAGCTGCATTTATAAAAGGTATTGTTAGAGATTGTCACAGGAAGAAGTGGTTGTCTTCTAATGAACTGTTGATGTAACCTATCATGTGTCATATTTACTATTTCTAAGTAGCCTCTAACATAATGAATAATAGATGATGATGATAATGATGATGATGGTGGTGGTGGTGGTGATGATGATAGATTTGAGAAACAAATCTGTAGTAAACAGCCGTGTTAGAGAGCAGTACAATGAAATCAGTGTGGTGACTGAGGTCTCAAGTTAATCTAGTGACCATGACTGTTTTGTTTTTTAATGGCTGGTTGTATACTCTGTGAGTTGTTTACGGTACACATTTGTCGTGAGAAGAATGGCGCACCGGAGTAAGCGCCTGTCTGGTGTAATTATGCTGATATTGGGAAGAGTTCGAATCCCAGGAGGGAATGAACATTTATTTATTAATTCATTCATTGATGCGTTTATTTGCACGCTTTGAATGGGCTGAATAGTGATTGTACCTTACACATGTTGACTCCGACTCCAATGGCAAATAGTTGCATTTATTAAACGTGTAAATCTATTGTTAGAGAGACTGACACAGGAAGTGGTTGTCTTCCTGTTTCTCAACAACAACAAGAAACAAGAATCAGATCGGTATGTTTGGCATTGTGATATGAAAAAAAAAACAGGCATTGACGAGGACAGCTACGCATTCTTTCACCGTGGGACAACATCTGCAGTTACTAGGACGACAGTAGACGCGGTCTCAAGTTGATCTGGTCTCGTTACAAATTGAAACACCGGCCAGTAGGCTCCGTTTTGATGACTGAGATTAACTCCTCGTCCCACTGCTGTGACACACACACACACACACACACACACACACACACACACACACACACACACACACACACACACACAGTAATGGAATCCAATTGATCTAAATCTGTCTCCACGATGAAGAATATTAATCCATGTGGTCACATGAAGTCAGAGATCATCATTGGAGCCACACCGTTCCCATGTGAATCCTGAGATCTACATGATTCTCACTGTTCTATTACAGCAGCTGTGTTTCCTTTTTTGCATATCGTTGCTGTCGGGCAGAAACCTTGTATCTCCATATTTTAACCTGTTTAATATGTTTTTGTAAATTTATTTCCTAATTCATCATACTACAGTGTCACACACAAGTAGCAAATTAGCGGATGTACAAGCTTTTGATCTGCTATTTTTGAATTTGAATTCTGAAAAGTAACAGTAATAGGTTTCCACCTCACAGCAACAATATTAGTATTAACTTATATAGTTTAATATTATAAATGTATATCGTCTCTATATAGTGACCTTATTCATGTCACATCCTAGTCCTTATTAATAAAGTCCTTATTTATATCACATCAAAGTCCTTATTATTAAAGTGCGTATTGTATTCCTTCATTCCAGACCAGTGTGTGGAGTCCAGTCTGCAGGTGAAGATCAGTTCTCCAGCCAGGACTGTTTCTATTAAACAGGAACCTGATCTCAGTAAGTTTTAAGCACTCTCTCTTCATTTATTTTATTGGTGAAAGCGGGCCGGTACTGAGAATGCATTGACCCCTGCATCTATCTAAATGTACTATGAATAGGACCATGGTTCGGTTGTAAAAGTATGAATGGGTTCACTGAAGCTGTGCAGTTAATTCTACTTCAGTATTAACTAACCAGCTGCAGAAGACTCACTGATCTAACATGTACAAGTATTTACTTTAAAAAATAATAGGGACTGCCTCTAATTCACCTCTCATTCAGCTTGTCTCGCATCTTCTATGAGAGATGCAATGTAAACAAACAACAGCCACTATTTGCAGCACAGATTGCAGTCAGTGCACCATAAAATAAAATATTTGTAAGATATGGGCAAAGAGTAATATTGTTGATACTTTTTTCCTGACACAACTGGTCACTGAGATAATGCAGTGGCGTTACAAGATTCAATCCTTTTATAGAGTCTTGTTGTACCTTTTTCCTAGACATCCTGCACATACCTGTTTGTAAAGAGGAGGTTTCACCTGAAGAGGAGCGGAGCCCCAATCTGGTCCAGGAGGAACCAGAACCTCCACAGATTAAAGAAGAACAGGAGGAGCTACTTGAAAGACCAGAAGTGGCTGGTGGGTCAACGTTAACATTAGTAGCAGTGAAAAGTGAAGATGATGATGAAAACAGAGAGACAGAGCCTGTAGCCAGCACCTCAATTGAACACATGAATACATTACCAGTTCAACTAGCCAACATTAAATCCGAAACAGTGGGACCCACAAATCACTTAACTTTTGTTTTTTTTAAATAGCTAAATTAGTTGATCTACAAGCTCACAACGCATCAAAAGGCCACACATTTTGAGATGTTAAAGGTGTAGTGAAATGAAAAATATGTTTTTCACACTTTTAGACAAACAGGTCATCATATGGGCATACCTAACAATAGATGCCAAAATAATTGAAAAAAAAAACGTTTTTGTGTATTTTTATATCAAAAGTCCCTAAAAAGCCAATCTTAATTACTTCCTGTAAACGAAAATGTGCTGCGTGATGACATAACGCAGCTTTCATGAATATAAATTAATCTTGATTACATGCACCTGTTTGATTCCCATAGCTGCACGTTCTTCAAACACAGCTGATTTTAATTACAGAGCTACTCCGTTTTGAATCTCATTGAAGATGACATCCAGACGGTGTATTATTCATTTTAAACTTAATCTGCACACTAAAATATGTATCTGAAAACATTATAGGTTAGAAATAAGCCACGTAGTAGCAAACGTGCTTCACTGGCTAATGTTTTATTTACTTAACAACTTGTAGTAAAGTTGTATAGGTTAGGATATATACTGTTTTATTTATGGAGATTTCAAAACTGTAGTAAAGTTGTACAGGATAGTTATTAAGATTGGATATTATGCAGAAATATTCCTATTGGCCAATAGTCCAGGCAGACTAGTGTTTCACCTCAAAGTAATTGTAATTTTCTACACAGACCACGTCTATTAGGTCACCAGAAAAACATACTAAAAGTCCTAAGAAATCCTAGTTGTGGAAATATGTTTAATTGGTATCAATCAAAAAATGGCCGCCAATTATTGCCTGCAGTGGAGGTACAAGATCCAAACCTTTTATAGAGTCTCATTGTATCTTTTTCTTAGACTTCGTGCGCGTACCTGTGTGTAAAGAGGAGGTTTCACCTGAAGAGGAGCAGAGCCCCAATCTGGTCAAGGAGGAACCAGAACCTCCACAGATTAAAGAAGAACAGGAGGAGCTACTTGAAAGACCAGAAGAGGCTGGTGGGTCAACGTTAACATTAGTAGCAGTGAAAAGTGAAGATGATGATGAAAACAGAGAGACAGAGCCTGTAGCCAGCACCTCAATTGAACACATGAATACAATACCAGTTCAACTAGCCAACATTAAATCCGAAACAGTGGGACCCACAAATCACTTAACTTTAGTTTTTTTTAAATAGCTAAATTAGTTGATCTACAAGCTCACAACGCATCAAAAGGCCACACATTTTGAGATGTTAAAGGTGTAGTGAAATGAAAAATATGTTTTTCACACTTTTAGACAAACAGGTCATCATATGGGCATACCTAACAATAGATGCCAAAATAATTGAAAAAAAAAACGTTTTTGTGTATTTTTATATCAAAAGTCCCTAAAAAGCCAATCTTAATTACTTCCTGTAAACGAAAATGTGCTGCGTGATGACATAACGCAGCTTTCATGAATATAAATTAATCTTGATTACATGCACCTGTTTGATTCCCATAGCTGCACGTTCTTCAAACACAGCTGATTTTAATTACAGAGCTACTCCGTTTTGAATCTCATTGAAGATGACATCCAGACGGTGTATTATTCATTTTAAACTTAATCTGCACACTAAAATATGTATCTGAAAACATTATAGGTTAGAAATAAGCCACGTAGTAGCAAACGTGCTTCACTGGCTAATGTTTTATTTACTTAACAACTTGTAGTAAAGTTGTATAGGTTAGGATATATACTGTTTTATTTATGGAGATTTCAAAACTGTAGTAAAGTTGTACAGGATAGTTATTAAGATTGGATATTATGCAGAAATATTCCTATTGGCCAATAGTCCAGGCAGACTAGTGTTTCACCTCAAAGTAATTGTAATTTTCTACACAGACCACGTCTATTAGGTCACCAGAAAAACATACTAAAAGTCCTAAGAAATCCTAGTTGTGGAAATATGTTTAATTGGTATCAATCAAAAAATGGCCGCCAATTATTGCCTGCAGTGGAGGTACAAGATCCAAACCTTTTATAGAGTCTCATTGTATCTTTTTCTTAGACTTCCTGCGCGTACCTGTGTGTAAAGAGGTTTCACCTGAAGAGGAGCAGAGCCCCAATCTGGTCAAGGAGGAACCAGAACATTCACAGATTAAAGAAGAACAGGAGGAGCTACTTGAAAGACCAGAAGAGGCTGGTGGGTCAACGTTGATATTACTGGCAGTGAAAAGTGAAGATGATGATGAAAACAGAGAGACCGAGTCGGTAGCCAGCACCTCAACTGAACACATGAAAACACAAGCTGATTTAGAAGACTGTGGAACATCACAACCAACTAGTGATGACCAGCTCCTCTCTTCACACTGTTACGGCTATGCTCACAAGGGTGATCTAAAAACACACATGGTGACTCATATAGGCGAAAAGCCCTTTTTGTGTACAGTATGTGGTAAAGGCTGTGCTCGCAAGGATTATCTAAAAAACCACATGATGACTCATACAGGCGAAAAGCCCTTTTCTTGTACAGTATGTGGTAAAGGCTCTGCTCAAAAGCGTGATCTAAAAAGACACATGAGGACTCATACAGGCGAAAAGCCCTTTTCTTGTACTGTATGTGGTAAAGGCTATGCTTACAAGGATTATCTAAAACAACACATGATGACTCATACAGGCGAAAAGCCCTTTTCTTGTACTGTATGTGGTAAAGGCTGTGCTCACAAGGATTATCTAAAACGACACATGATGACTCATACAGGCGAAAAGCCCTTTTCTTGTACTGTATGTGGTAAAGGGTATGCTCACAAGGATTATCTAAAACGACACATGATGACTCATACAGGTGAAAAGCCCTTTTCTTGTACAGTATGTGGTAAAGGCTGTGCTCACAAGTGTGATCTAAAACAACACATGAGGACTCATACAGGCGAAAAGCCCTTTGCTTGTACAGTATGTGGTAAAGGCTTTGCTCAGACAAATCATCTAAAATCACACATGAGGACTCATACAGGGTAAAGACTATTATTTAGCAGTGTATGGTAAAGGCTTTACGGAAATGGGTATTCTAAAAAGACACATGAGGACTCATATGGGGGGATGCCTTAGTTTAAGACATATGATCATTCAGTCTAATCCAGGAGTCAATGACAAGGATACTAAAGCAACGGAATAACATAATCTGACTATCAACATGACTGAATAAAATAAATATTAATAGTTTCTTGTGATGGATTTGGATTGGATTATTTTCATATAGCAGTATTCCCTCCAGCTCATTTACTTACTCATACTGGTAGTACAATATGAGCATTACTGTGTCTGTCCACATTTGTCAGGATTTAACAACTCATATTCATTCATATTCATCTAATAATTATTAGTATGCAGTAAAGTGCTGACAAGCTGCTGGGTTTGTGTAGCTGTTCACTGTGTGTTGACGTGTGTTGTTTAGATTGTTACAATATCATAGTACATATACATAATACACACATAATACACACATAATATGGTAGATGCCAGGGAGACAGTGTACATTGTCGTTTAGTTTGATTACATGTCTATATTCTACAGAGTTTTGTGTCTTTATAGAGGTGTTTTTATAGACTCAGATCCACTTTTATCCCTTGGGGGAAATTATTATGTTTTTGTTTTGTTTTGTTTAATAAAGTTTTCACCACTACAGTTCCCCTCTGTGTGCTATATCATTCAAATATTCAACTTGTTTATACCCAGAATGACAAAGATATCCACAGGTTCTGTAGAAAGTATTATTTAACTGAAGTCACTCAGAGCAGACTTGCTGTCACCGCACTTTTAATTTTACCTCTGGGACAGAATCTGTCAATGCTTTGTCAATGTAAATGCGTGGATTCACGCAAGAGCGGATCTTTCCGCCTGTCGCGCAGACCTTGCGCTTAACCGCTCTACACGACTTGTCCATTTCTGCTGGAGGCAGGAGCTGAATTTCCCCTTTTGTCCAATCGGGTGAATGGAAGGCGGACCGTCCCAAGACTCAATTAGCACCATGGTGCTCAAGACAGAAGGCGGTGCGGGCTACGGGGACGGTCTTGAAAGTGAGTGACAGGTGCGTCACTCCCGTTTTTTAGAATCTGCTGGCTGCAAAAAACTGTGGCCGCGCACAACCTGTGCTTAACAGCAGCCGACCATGTTTTGGTGGGAGCGCGCCCTAAAGGAGTAGTTCACCCCAAAAAATACTTATTTTCTATCAATTGCACACCCCATGAAGGCTTGAATTCATGGATTTTCTTTCTGTTTTTGTCGCATTCCTAAGCTAATAATTTGATTCCTGTCTCCTACCGGCTAATCTATCCGGTAGGAGACACGAAGTAGATTCTTTGTGTCTCCTACCGGAAATACACCCGGTCATCAAATTATTGGCTTAGGCTTAGAAATATATCCATGAATTCAAGGCTTCATGAGGTGTGCAATTGATAGATTTTTTTTTTTTACGATTTTCTTACCTTTTCCAGTAACCACAGAATATTTTCCGTGATCGTCCTCACGGTGATCCCCGATCGCGGTAATCCGTTCCATAATTGCGGCCAGTTGAAAATAGCATGTTTCGCAAAAAATACATAGTAAAAGAAATAAAGTACACAGGAGCCGAGATACAGGATTTTAAAGTAATAAGTTAACCAGGAAGTGAATGGAGCAGTAAATCTTTGGATCGCGTTATCTCCTGATTCTGACGTAAACACATTAAATGACGTTTTAAAACGTCTTTAGCAGGCAAGTGTTGTATTTTAAATGAATCTCTTCTTTTATCAGGTCCACCACCTGATGGAAAAAAAAACAACAACAGGCACTCCTTACAACGGAGAATCCACTAGACCTCATTATGAGGAGGATGGACACCACCACCACCTGGCTCCCACCATGCCATGAAGTCACAAAGACAATTGTTAAGAGACTGGCCACTTTTAAATGTCATAAAATGCTCTTAAAACAACATACTAGCCAGACGGGTTAAATGTGTCAATGTGAGAGCAAGTCTGCTCTTAGCGTGACTTCAGTTAAATAATAAGTTCTATAGAACCTGTGGATATCTTTGTCATTCTGGGCATAAACAAGTTGAATATTTGAATGATATAGCTGGTGGAGCCTCGTGTGCAGTTGATGGACATCTGTCGAAGGGTGGACCAGTTTCCCCTTGCTCTTGATTGTAGTGAGTACTGCCTCTGACTCCACGTAAGTGGTTCAGTGATGTCCTTTCCCCTGTCATCCGGGCCATCCAGATCCTGTTTCCTGGCAGGAAGGAAGGGGGAACTGATGGCAGGTGCTTCTCCAGTTCCTCTGGGAAGAGTGCAGCACCTGCCATTACCAGCATGGTGGTTGTTGCCATTCTGACACCAGTCTGGGATGGCTTCCAGGCTGTGAATAAAATGTATTACTTTAGTATTGTAAGTCTCATAACTGCTGCCATTAATTCTGCTTTTGATTGTTTGTCTCAGAAGCACTTACCCTGATGCTTCCCTTTTTTTTTTGGAGCTTAACACTGTGGCATTCCATGTTTGCATAAACTCCTGCAGCCTCTCCAGCTTCCAATTGTCCCCAGCAGTGGTGTTTGGTGGATACAGCGCTGCATATATCAAACATGTTTTATTAGTGTCAAACAGAAGGAGCAAGCACTGCCTGGGTTCAGTGGATTCCTCAAACAGGTGCTCTTCAGTCAAACAGGTAGATATATGTATAAACCCCCCAAAGTTATGCTTGTGGTGCAGACTGAATCCTGAGGCACTCCGTCTTCTTCAGGTGAAAAAAAGAAGTGTATTGCTGAGCAAAGCAACACAGAAGAACTAACGCCATTCAACACATGGGCAAAGTGCTGAAGACGGAATGCCTCAGTATTCTTCTCATCACAAGCAGAACTATGCCCACCCCCTGTGTGTGTGTGTGTGTGTGTGTGTGTGTGTGTGTGTGTGTGTGTGTGTGTGTGTGTGTGTGTGTGTGTGTGTGTGTGTGTGTGTGTGTGTGTGTGTGTGTGTGTGTGTGTGTGTGTGTGTGTGTGTGTGTGTGCCAGTGGTTAAGGCCTCATTTGGCAGATCTGCTGACAGTGCACCAGCATGCGGATTGCACTTGCAGTGTCGTGTGAAAACACTTTACATGCAGGTAGAACCTTGAAGCAGAGAACATAACTGTAAGTATGGAAAATACTGCACATACACTACCCATAACTCTGTCTGTATCCACCAGGGCCCTATTCCTCGAAAGGTGAATTAGAGCTAAAGCCTGGCTTTAACCCCTATCCTGGCTTAATTTAGCCAGGATTAGAGCTGAATCGGTTCCATGAAAGCTGAATTATCTTGAAGATTAGTTTAGCCAGTTCACCCTGGCTAAGTTTAGCCATGACCCGATTGCACGAAAGATAATTGAAGCAAGCCTACCTTAGTTACCATGGCAATTTAGCTGTGAAGTTAGCCTGGTCAGGAGCGATCAATTATTAGTTACGGGTTTAAAAGAGCCTCTTCACTGATTGTAAGTGAGGAGCATATTTTAAATTATCAATTTCTAGTAAATGTTTTATTTCTTGTCCACCTTTGGAGTTACATCATGATGGCAAGGTAACTACACAACCCAAACCTCTACCAAAGTGGTCTTGCAAATGTGGGGTTATTGCGCGTCAACCCCCCCCCCCCCCCACCCTGTGCGTCCCGTCGCGGTCAACCCACATCCCCGGGCGTCCCGTTGCCCACCCGACCCCCGTCCCTTCGCAAACACACACACACACACACACACACACACACACACACACACACACACACACACACACACACTATGTGTGTGCTTGCAATACTTTGCCACGCTTTCTCCCTGGATCTATTTATTGCGGTCGCGTTTCCTTTATTGCTTTATACATTTTACTTCCTTGTATGATTTCATGAGCTGCTGCAGTGCTGCTATTCAGCCACAGAGAAGAACGCCGCTCTGGTTTTGGGCTCCATGATTGGTCAAGTTCAAGGATTCTGCTATCGACTTTCATGGTCTTTTATAGAAATACGTGAAGCCTGGCTTCATTATCCTGGCTCGACACAGCCTGGCTTGACAAGGTCTAGCTCGACAAAGTCGCTCCTTTTCAGCCTGGCTTGGCGTTCATGGAACCGAATAAACCAGGCTATACGGACCCGACTTTGTCAAGCCTGGATTTGACTTAAGGCCAGGCTTATTTAATTCACCTTTCGAGGAATAGGGCCCTGGTCATTGTATGTCATAGAAAGAGAAGACACTTTCAGTGTTTAATACTCTCAAGGCCAGATTTACTAAGCCCTTTGCACCTAATTTTGGACACTGTCTTCACTTAAACATTAATCATTGAATTTAAGATGCAAGGCAGTTGCCTTTGTACTTGAATATGCTGTCAGTGTTTACAGTATACCAAACAGTAAATGTGTGTTGTTAGTGCAACTTACTTCCATTTTATCAAAGCTTTTAGCTGTTGATATGACTCTTACAGTCAGACCAGGCACACGTTTTTCCCAAGTGTCAGCCTGCACAGAGATCACCTTTTCAACGGCACATTTGGACACCTGGAAAACATATATTATTTCAAGCAGAAGTAGGTAGATTTTGTAAAATGACACTCAGCAAGTATAGCTCATTTTGGGTGGACATTTATGAATGACGTAACATGTCAGTATCATCATAATTGATTGGGTCACTGATTTGCTATTTGCTTTTGGTATTTGGTAATTGATCTGAGTATGGCACCCCATCAGTAAATGTACTCACTGTATCACCAGGCAAGCTATTTTTCTTCACAATGTCATCTGGTAGGATGAAGTCGTGATTACACATGGCCGTTTTCATTGCTTTTAACAGATGGGGGGTGTCGGGACAAAAGAAAAGGTATGCTCCCTAGAATATGGAAGGTCAATGTAGGTCCTGTCCATCGATTGGCCAACCTGAAGGCCAGCCTCCCGGCCACATCGCCTAGCTTGACGAGTCCATGTCAGGACACTAGAAGTTGGATATAGAAGGTAAGAACAATGACATATAATCTTACTAGCAACGCTGAGAACGAAGGTTTTACAACATCACTAACCGGTTTGTTCATATAGAGTGTGATGGTAAATTAGAGGCTAAAGCCTGAACGTACCACAGCGATGACTTGTATGTCCTGCTCTCTCCACATGCCGCAATAACTGCGGCATGTGGAGACTAAATATCATACGATTATAGTCGACTAAATGTACAGTTGATTTAGTCGACTAAAATGTATTTTGGCTGATGGCATTGATGGCGTCGTAATGGCAGATCTTACACTTATGCTGAAAATAGCCGATCTACACGCGTTGTGAGCTTGTAGATCTTGCTATTTTCAGAGCGCAACACCTGAGCGCAACCAAACATAAAATGACTTGTCTTTTAGTTCTACTGGATCTCTTCTCCACTAGTCCCTCACTAACATTTTAGTCTAGTTTTTATGTGTTGACGAAATTGTCAGTATATTTAGTCTTAGTTTTAGTCATCATAGCTTAGTTTTTATTTAGTTTTCGTCAGTGAAAAAAGGTAGTAGACGCACATTTTGCGTCATAGTTTCAGTCGACAAAATCAACAAGAGGATCTCAAACATTTGAACCGCTTATTGTGGGGAAAGCTATCTAGATGGTTGTTAGTTTTAGAATGTGATTCGCTGACAGATTTCTAGTGTGAAACTATTTGTAGATCAACAATTTTTCTGTTTGTTTGTAAAAGAGAAACCAAATGATTGATTGATTTATTGAATACTTTATTAGTCAAGATGTAAACAGCACAGAAGCACAGTAACACTTGGGCTAAACAAATGTGGTCCTAATATAACATATAACATATATAACATAACCTAATATAACATATAAATCATTAAAATGATTAAAAATATATTATTGAAATATTATTATTCATACACGTATTTCTTTTTTAATAGCCAATCCACATTCTGAGCCTGTAGATCTGTGATTTTCAAGTAGCCTATGTATTTAGGGTTAAAGTGGTTAAACTGATTTTGATTCTATATTAACTAATTTGCTGTGGACCCCCTGGAACCCCATCAAGGACCCCTGGGACTCCCTTGACCCCACTTTGAGAGCCACTGACATAGAGCTGTTTAAAAGCTAATAATAATAATAATCATCACCATCATCATCATCATCATCATCATCATCACTTACTGCACCTGTATAGTACATGATATCGTAGCATTTCAATTCATCAATGAAAAAAAGCTTTAGTTATTGAGCACTGACTACTGACATGAAGGGGAAAAAATACTGTATGCTGATGTTCCATATCATGACCACATGAGGGCGCCATTGTATTAATACGAAACTTGACAATACAGTCGCTCGTTTAACTGTTCCCCACTGGCTTATAGGAGAGAGAGAGAGAGAGAGAGAGAGAGAGAGAGAGAGATCCTCATCTGAAAAGTATTGCGAAGACATTCACAGGTTTTACCAATGATACTAATGAAGGCTCTGTTCCATTCTGGTCAAACAGAGTCAGGGTGCTGATATTATGCATGTTGGCTCACTGGAAACCCCCTTAATGGTTCCTTAAGGGGGTTCCAAATGGCCCCTTACGGGTGTGTAACTCTGAGAGTGTACAAATGGACCCGGGTCCATTTGGTTCCATTTGGTTCCATTTGTACACTCTCAGAGTTATGCGGGTCGTGGAAATTGAAATATCTGAGAACCACTGTGCTACACTAAATGGAACAGAGCCTGCATTAGTATCATTGGTAACACCTGTGAAGGAGGTGAACATTTGGCTGCTGTGCCTAGTGTCTTCATTGATTATCCAGGTGAGTTGAGTTATTCAAACACAGGTGAATTGTGTTGTTATTTGAGTTGCAACGTGCTGCTTTGAAAGATAACTTGAACTAAACAACCCAGCTGGGATAGGCCTATATAAATTACGTGTGCTTGTTAGCTTAATGCTGTAATGAGGTAAATGCTGTTTGTACCATGTCTGTAAACAAGGCATTTCCGGGGTCGAATGTCTTTCTCAACCTGTGGGTCGTGATCCCCAGGTGGGTCCCCACATGATTTTTTTTTTGGGGGGGGGGACTGATCAAACATTGGTCAAATTGTCACATAATATAAGAAAGAGGCAACATTTTAACATTTTAGAAAATAGCTGATCCACAACACCTCGCAACGCGAGTTGTTGTGAGCTTGTAGATCTGCTATTTTCACAATATTTATCTGTGGAACCTAGTCAAACTAAATGTAATGCTTTAATAGACTCCTACAATTCCAGGTGCTTGTCAGAGTGGGGGGTCCCCAGTTCAAATGTGATTATTTTGAGGGGGGGGGTCCCTGTTCAAATATGATTATGTTGGGGGGTCCCCAGTTCAAATATGATTATTTTGGGGGTCCCCAGTCCAAACACAAATCCTCTCTCCTCGGGGTCCCTGGCACAAAACATTTTCAGATGCGGGGGGGTCCGCAGCCTAATATATATCCATTTGGGCGTCCTGGACACGAAAAAGTTGGTTTAGAAGGCATTTGTAGAATCGGCCTCAGGTCTTAACACATTCACTGCTACACTTATTTCTGGCTGCGTTTTCCCACTGCCAGAGATTTTTCATAGTAAAAATAAAAGTACACAGGAGCCGAGATACAGATTTCTTTAAGTTATAAGTTAACCAGGAAGTGGATAGGAGTCTAGATCTTCGAAAAATGATATCTCCTGGGTCTGTGGGTCAAATTAAAAAATAATACAAAATAAAATAAAATAAAGTTTTTTACGTTTTTGGCAGTATTGGTAATTGGAAATAATTACGTTTTTTTACGTTCTTGGCAGTGAAGATGGGTCACCAAACCTGCTATATTCAATCAATAAAAAAAAAAACTTCATTTTTGAATACAGGACTAAGAACCAGAGTAGACTACATGCTACAGTATAGGACAGTGGTTCCAAAACCCTTTTAGCTCGAGAACCAAACTACTGAAAATTGCAGATCTACAGTATAAGCTCACAACGCGTCGCTTTGTGCCGCGTTGCGAGCTTGCAGATCTGCTATTTTCACTATTTCTTAAACCTTTTTTTAAATGTATTTATGGCAATGATTTGATTTTGTTGAAACATTTTGGAATTGTATTTCATTGATGAAGAGTTGTGATTTTTCTTTTGTTTAAACCTTTTAAAATATTTTTAAGTATGATGAGGACCAATTTTTGCGGTCGCGACTCGCGAGTAAATATCTCCTATTTATATATATATATATATATATAAATAGGAGATATTTACTCGCGAGTCGCGACCGCAAAAATTGGTCCTTGACTCCCGAGTCCCATCGTTTGGGAAACAGTGGTAAAAGACACAGTATAAAGTGTGACATGGTGGAGAAGTGACAGAATAGTCTCCACCCAGGCAGAGCTGCTATTCTACATTTAATCACATCATCATCTGACCTCACAACTTCTCTCTCTCACTCTCTGTGTGTGTTCTGTAACCACCGCTCTGTGGGACAGACAGACAGACAGACAGACAGACAGACAGACAAGGACGAGGGCATTAGGAATCTCGTGTCTGTATTCAACGCTTTTAACGGACTCAAAGGGACAACTTTTTGGGAAGCATTGAAGTTCTTCATTCAATGGAATTAAAAATAATCCTTTATTAATCTGAGGGAGAAGCAGAGTTCTGATTTCTTCAATCCCAGGGATTATAACGATCGAATTGGCATGCTACTGCTCTTTTTTGTGATTTATCTGGTTAAATCAAGCGTGTAAAAGAATAATAAATAGAGCACAAACTCCGGCAAACTGATCGAAGATATCGAAAGATGTACTCGCAGTATTGGAACACGATGAGAAGGCTCAGACCGGACTTCAGGAGATACACGGTAACAAAGAGTTTGTACTCTTGTATTCGTTGTGAAGCAGGCGTGGAAGAAGTACCCAGATTCTTTACTTAGTAAAAGTAGCGATAATGTGATATAAAAATACTCTGTTACATGTTAAAGGCCTGTATTCAAAATGTGACTTGAGTAAAAGTGTACAAATTTGCAATTACAATTTTGGCATTTATTAGACGCTCTTATCCAGAGTGACTTACAATAAACAAGGTAAATAATCACATGCAGTGGTGGGCTGGGAAGTAGTTAAGTATATTTACTCAAGTACTGTACTTAAGTACACTTTCGAGGTGTTTTTACTTTACTGGAGTATTTCCAATATTCAATACTTTTACTTCTACCCCTCAGAGGCAAATATTGTACTTTTACTCCACTACAATTATTTGAAAACTTTAGTTACTAGTTACTTTGAAGATATAAATTACGATATTATATAACATACATGAACCACTTCAGCCCTATTTTATACCTAGGCTATTTTCAAACATTTTGGTACTTTTCCTTTTGGTACTTTCAGTATATTTTGATGCCAATACCTTTGGATTTTGAACACAGGCCTTTTACTTGTAACAGAGTATGTTTGTATTGTGGTATTGCTACTTTTACTGAAGTAAAACATTTGAGTACTTTTTCCCACCACTGATCACATGCATAGAATGCGGAGAGCACGGTGTAGTGCCTCAAGAAACTAGCCAAGCCAAAGTGCAGTAACTACGTTTTGGGACACACCGACTTATTTCCCAAAAGTCAAATTAGCCTTCGTGATTTTGGGGGATAAACAATTACCTCAAGAACAGATGTACAATTAGTGTAATATCACTTATATGCCGATATCTCATTTGGCTGACCAGTTGAATCACTTTTAACCCCATTTTTCAGTGATTGTTTTCCCCCCCGTAGTTACTGCACTTTGGCTTGGCAGGGCAGACTGTCTAACAAGATTCTGTACATTTTAAACTATAGGATACCAGATGAACAATGAACCTAGCATCTAAAAAAGAGTTAGTCGATGTACATCACAAGCTCACAACACATTGTTGAGAGGTTGTAGATCGGCTATTTTAAAAGAGCCTAAGTATAAAATAGAATTGAAAAATAAAAACTAAAGTTTGATTTTTATGTTTGATAATATCACAATTTAACAATTGAATTAAACATTTATGTTAAGCTGGCATCTCTACCCTATATTAAAATTGACTACTGGGAGGGCTGGTCGACAGTGTGTGTGTGGGTGGGTCTGTGCCATAGACCTCACAATATACAGTATGGAGGGCGGACCTGTGACGTAGACATTACCATAGACCCTGGCCTGCGGCCCGTCACTTTGACTCAGACTTAAACCTGTCATATGCCCATATATGGGCATATGCTACTGATGACATCAGGGATCTCCATATATGGGCATAAAAGGGACAAGGAATGGCAGATGCAGAGATCTCCATAATGTAGGCATATCAGTCGGATCGACGGTGTGACGTAGGAGATGTTGAGGGCCCGAACCTCTTGTTCTGGGCTGCTCCAAAATGTTGTCAACATTTCATTTATATTGCTTTTATTTACTTGAACCCCATGCATACCTATTCTGGCGGGACCGTTTGCCGAAAATAGCAGATATAGACGCTCACGACACATCGTGCTGCGGTGCGTTGTGAGGAGCAGAACAAGCACAGCCAAAGGTCAAGTTTACGAAGTATTGAGGGTGGTTAAAAGGTCTGAAAATGCACATGAACATTTCCATTAACCCATTGAGACCTGAGGCCGATTCAAAAAACGCCTTCTAAATCCTGACCTAAGTTTTCCGAAAAACGTATAAACTAATATCTATATCTATCTATTATAACAAATTACAAAAACATTATGTTGCTATATACTGTACATAGCGACAACTACACTGTAAAATCCAATAAGTTAACCTTACTAGAAAAAAGTTGGGAAATCGGTTCCAGCTAGTCAAGTTTACTTGATCATTTACTAGTCAAGGTTACTTGATCATTTACTGGTAAAGGTTACTTGATCATTGACTTGGTAAAGGTTACTTGATCATTTACTGGTAAAGGTTACTTGATTATTTACTTGGTAAAGGTTACTTGATCATTTATTAGTCAAGGTTACTTGATCATTTACTGGTAAAGGTTACTTGATTATTTACTTGGTAAAGGTTACTTGATCATTTATTAGTCAAGGTTACTTGATCATTTACTGGTAAAGTTTACTTGATCATTGACTTGGTAAAGGTTACTTGATCATTTACTGGTAAAGGTTACTTGATCATTTACTAGTCAAGGTTACTTGATCATTTACTGGTAAAGGTTACTTGATCATTTACTAGTCAAGGTTACTTGATCATTGACTTGGTAAAGGTTACTTGATCATTTATGTGGTAAAGGTTACTTGATCATTATTAAGTAAAGTTCACTTGATCATTATTTAGTAAAGTTCCCTTGATCATTTACTCATCCATTACATTAATGAAAATTAAAAGTTTGCATGATCCCATTTAGACAGACAACACATTTGGAATACCGTAGGTTTATTCCTTGACAATAATATGAACAATCAACAATTTGTCACATGAGCTCAAACAGCAGCATCCAATTTAAAATGTACAGTAAAGGCATTTTACAGAAATAAATTGTATAAAACATAATATAATTCAGAAACACAAATCATATCCTGGCCTATAACAAATCAGAAATAAAACTTGTAAATAAAAATAAAAAATGTCTGGAAATAAAAAATCAAATAACATAAATCTGAACATTTAATGCTGTACTAACTTTGCAGACTAAACCAACGGTCTGACAAAACACACTGACAGGTAGGAATGGCTTAATTAATAAAGCCTAACGGGCCATCCACACATGCGTTATATATAAAACTATATAACATTTTAGAGTAGCCAATGATTGTGTACCTCTTTTCATCCACAACGTGATTATGCCAATTAATTCCTCACATTTCTGTGTTGCTACTACAATTGTAGCCTAGTAGCCCCTCCATCCTTCTCAACACAACTTAAGATAGTTCTACAACGATATTGACAAAAGTGTTATGCTGAGTGTGGACAGCCCCATTACAGTCTGAAAGATTACATTCTTTCACACATGAACATACACCTGGCAATTTCAAAAAAGTTTAACAATTCTATTACATTCAAAGTCTTAATAATTTGCAGCTCAAGAGTGCTTAAAAGGAATAAAAGTGGCTTTGTTCAGAACTCCTATCACTAACATATTTTTTTTTTTACAATTTCTAAATAAAAGCTGACAATTGTGGAAATCAAAAATCAAATCCCGACCTTTAAAGGGATAGTTCACCCCAAAATGAAAATTTTCTATCGATTAGTCACCCCATGGAGACTTGAATTCGTGCTATTTTTTGTCGCATTCCTAAGCCAATAATTTGATGTCCGGTAGGAGACACAAAGAGTCTCCTTTGCATCTCCTACCGAAACCGCTGCCTACAGGTCCGCTGGTCATCGAATTATTGGCTTAGGAATGAGACAAAAAAAATCAAGTCTCCATAGGGTGACTAATCAATAGGAAAAACACATTTTTTGGGTGAACTATACCTTTAATCTGACAAACTGACAAGTGCTCTAGTAATACAAATGGCTTAATTAATAAAGCCTAACGGGCCATCCACACCAAGCACTATATATACACATTTTTAATTTATTTTATTTTATAGAATTTAGAGTAGCCAATGATTGTGAACCTCTTTTCGTCCACAAAGTCATTATGCCAATTAATTCCTCACACATTTCTGTGTTGCTACTGCAATTGTAGCCTAGTAGCCCCTCCATCCTTCTCCTCCTGTTCAACACAACTAAAGACGAACAGTATCTGTGTTGATGATGACAATATGAGTGTGGAACTCTGGAAGACATGAACAACTGCCAACTGAAATGATCATGTCTGCACTGTATTTAAACTAAATAATTCTACAACGATATGATTGACAAAAGTGCTATGCTTAGTGTGGACAGCCCCATAACAGTTTGAAAGAGAACATTATTTCACACATGAACATGTGAACACTTGGCAATTTCAAAAAAGTGCCTTACTTTTACTTAATGGTATTACATTCAAAGTCTTGAGAATTTGCAGCTCTAAAGTACTTAAAAGGAATAAAAGTGGCTTCATTTAGAACTCCTATCACTACTAACATGCATGAGAAAAATAAAATGCATGCATTTTAGTCTACTGTCTCAAAGGAGGGCTGAGGACAACCTGCCTACCAGTGACCCATATACAATCTTTCTAAAATGACAGGAGGTTTTTAAGACTTTGCAGTTTGGGGGGTAGTTTTTCCTTTCCCAAGCCAAGCATCACTCTTTGAATGAAGTTCAAAGTGTTCTTCATATCATTAGGGTAGTTCAAATTTAGTGCATATGTCAGGCCAAACAGCAGGCACAGTGCTTGAGGGAGGTTCTGGAGACTATCCATGACAATACCTCCTTCGAGGATGACGGCTGTTGACACTGGCTTAAGGTCGATACCATCTGAGGGAGGTGAATCTTCACTGCTCACAGTCAGCAAACCGACCGATACCTCTGTCCAGGCGTCTTCAATGTCACAATCCTGTATAGAATCAAACAAAAACATTACAACAGGGAAATGTAGATCACTTCACACACATCTGCATTTAGAAGTTTTATCAACATTGGTAGGCCTACTGTTTTTTGACGTGTATTACTCACTGTAAACTTAATCAGCACAGTAAAATGTGTTATCTATGAAAATATTTTAGGTTAGAAATAAGCAACTTGGTAACAAACATTCTGCATAGTGGCCATCTCTCTCTCCCTTGAGCAGCGTGCACTTGCAGGCTATAAAAACCAACACTGCACACGTGTGAGTGAGATTCCACTGTGCTATAGCCTGAAGGGATGGAACCTTCCGATTGGTTGCGAGGCCGTTTCAGACTGAAACTTCAAAATAAAATTAACGAAAATGTAATTTCACTGGACCTTTAAGATGTAACTTACCAAGGCAGTGTTGTAGAAACTGCTGGGGTCCTCTCCAAGCAGAAGAGGGAGGCCTCGGAGAACAAGTGTACGCAGCGCTGTCACGTCTGGTTTCTAAGTGGATAATGAACAAATAAGTTAAAAATAAATCTGACCCTCAAAAGTTACAGTACAGTTACAGCATGAGACACATGTCACCACAATTTATGCTTTATAGTGCATAGAACAGTTACTGATTGGAGGTGTGATTTAAATAGTACAATCCACAGCATTTAGTTATCAATAGTTAGCAATATCACAACACTTGATGTATTATAAATCGCCAACACTAAAACACTCATACAGCCAGGAAGCTATACAAGTACTATTTGGGGTTATAGGTTGTACATAAACTGGGTCATGATAAATACAAATATAAGCAGCATGTTGTAGACTTACCCCATCAATTTTCTGCACAATTCCGGACAATTTCTCTCTAATGGCACCTTTCTTGGACTTTAAGATAGTGACCAATTGTGGTGTGTAACGATCCAGAGCATCAAAGAAGTCCGTCTCTAGGTGAGTGGTGGTGATCCTGTTAAACTCAGCATAAACCTACAACACAACAAACCACAGAACAAAATACAGTGACTAAATACATTTGAAAGTGTGTATGGTGCAAGCCTAACATTACATGCATGTTATTATAGGGTATAACCAAAAAGCCTATGAATAACAGTACTTACTTGTCTCTCTCTAAAAAGAGCTGGCCACCGCTCCTTCATCGTTGTCACTGGAGGTTCGTCCACCACAATCTCCCGTCTACGCAGTGCAAAGGTCTGGTCCATCATTACAGCAATGCCACTTGCACTGGGGTTCCGTTTTTTCATTTCTTCCACTAGGTGCTCTCTCTGCTGCTCTAGCGTAGCTTCATCCTTCCCGTCAGGGAGATCCGGTAGGTAATTTGCCTCATTCCTTTTCGGTCTTTTGAGGCCTCTTGCTGCAGTGGCACCTCTTCTCCCTCCATTTATAGCAACCTCCAAAAAACACCCTGATTTTCTCAGTTTATTGCGGTAGTTTCCCATTTTGTAGTACAAATTAGTTGTCCAGGAAGAACATCCATCTGTGGAGCCTGGTTCTGTCAGGCAGGGATGCTTGCGTATGAGAGCTAAAGCCACAGCATGGACATGGTGTTCTTTTGGATACGCCAAATATTTGAACATCTCTTCAGAAAGCTTTTTCTTTATTTCATACTTCATTTGCCAGCTTGGATTGAGGCATTTTTGGTCTTTTAGATACACAGCATTAGCAAGTCTTAGTTGGTGTTCCACCTCAACTGGGAACATTGGAATGTCAAAAACATCTGGCCAATGATCTTGTCTTGTTGTTGCTGAAGATGATGTGGAGGGAATCTCAACAACGGATGAAGTGGACGGAATCTCGATATCTCCTGAGGCACCAGGTTGAGTGTCAACAATGGGCACCAGGTTCAGTGTCAATGGAATGACCTTCACAGTAGCTTTTCCATCTGGCAGGTCTTCTATGTCATCAAGGTTGCTGAAGGGGGAATTATGGAATTCAGTGTCTTCGTACTGAAGTTTGAAGTCATCCTGCAGCTGGCATTTTTCTGTTACTTTTATCTTCAGCTCTTCAAGCGTTTCTGGTTTTCTATTCAGTGTCACTTTCCTTATGTCATGTTCATTTATGATGATTCTCAATTTATAGGTGTCCATGGTCCTACAGAGTGAATAAACATATTTAGTGTCCTTTCCATATACTCATTCAACATGATATGTAACGCTTTAGTGTCACATACACATTTCCTTTCACTTGATAGGAGGATAAGGGGAAAACATCATTCAGCTCAGACAGCTGTGTGACTGTGAGAGACCCTGCCCCACTGGTGCACAACTCGTACGCACGTAAATGCAGTATACTGACCAGGATTACTGCATGTTTTTGTGAGGGTACCTACCCTAGGGAACACGGGGAGAACATGCAAACTCCACACAGAAAGGCCCTTTCACCAACCCCACCCAGGGTATGGGCACTGATGACGCGGAGGAGAACACACCCCCCAGCGCCCACAGCGTACATACTTTTGGTACTTTAACGGTTTTTAAATCTGGTAGCATCACACACTGCAGGATAATCTTATATAAGATGCTCTCATCAGAGAAATGACTTCTCTTCTGGAGGTCCCTGGCACAATATATATTTTCAGACGGGGCCAAATACATATAGTACATTTGGGGGTCCCTGACATGACAAAGTTTGATAACGTGTGAGTTTGATAATGTGATTTTGATGCGAGTTCATACTTTGGCTCTCCGGTGGCAGACAGCAGGGCTCCTCCTTTGGGGTCATTGAGACCATTTCCCAGCAGGGCTCTGGGAGGAAGACCAACAGGTCCTGAGAGACATATAGTAAAACATACATAAGAGAGTAGTGGTCTATCATTTATTACAGTATAACCTGTGAGTAGTGGTCTATAATTTGTTGCTTTAACAGGTCAGCTGAGCCACGTTATGGAGGATTCATCTGAAATGCCCTTTCTTTTGCAGTGCCCTTTGATTAGAAAATGTGTTCAAACGCAATTGAGTATTGAGAAACCATTATGCACGCAGCATGCGCAAATGGTAATGTAGGTAATTAATGTATTTGTGCAAGATGACCCTGCTATATAAAATGTGTATATTACTCGTTCATGTTCAAATAGCTCAATCCATGCTGTAGGCCTAAGTGATGGGCTGTATTTACGCACCTGCTTGTCATTAATGCATAACAAAAAATGATGACCTTTATTTTTATCAGATGTCCGATAAATTTGAATCATTCCGGACATTGGGACCGGAAGATTAAAATCCTAGCGTGACCCCTGGTCTGTATAAGTGAATGTAAAAAAAAATCAATCATGGGGATCTCGGGATGATCACCACCTCAATTATTCGATGAATCCAAAAAGTTATCAATAGAATAATCTCTAAGAAAATAATGGATAGATGCAGCTGTAGATACCTGTTCTAGAAAAGACCGGGGTAACTGGAGCGGTGGTGGAGGGCTTCCTCAGAGGCAGGTTGGGACTAGCCGCAGTGGGACTGAACGAACCGCAGACCGGGGTGACTGGAGCGGTGGTGGAGGGCTTCCTCAGAGGCAGGTTGGGACTAGCCGCAGTGGGACTGAACGAACCGCTCATTGCATCACTCTACAAATATCTGTCAAGTTGAAGAAAAATAAAAACTTGCAATTATCATCCAACACTTAAAGCCTGATCGATAGTGATACTCATAACGGTGTCGCATGTCGAAAAACAGCAGACCTACAAGCTCACAACGTGTCGCCCCAGTCTGCTATTTTCCAGCGCAGGACATCTTGTCAAAAATGGATCAATGAGGCAACCACATTTACCCATGCTGTCTTAACCCTTTAAGACCGGGCTCATAGCGTGGCACTGAGTGCCGCGCTATGAGCTTGTATATCTGCTAATTTTGAATAGCCAAAGAAATCTAAAATGACAGAGATGCGTCCCCGGATCGAATGGGTTAAAATTGGCTTACAGGAGGTCCGCCCGGGACCTCTCATGTAAGCATGAATCAGCCATAACCATATAAGGAGTTCCCAATGCAGCTACGCCCCAATTATGGAGTGTTGTCTAACCTAAATGTGTCATCATGGAATCGGCAAACAAATTAGTCAGCTGCATACACCTCTAGTGTAATAAAGTGTCCATCACCTTACATCCTGGGTTGTACTGCAACAACACAGTACAACCCAGGCTGTAAGGTGATGGACACTATTACACTAGAGGTGTATGCAGCTGACTAATTTGTTATGGTTATGGCTGATTCATGGTTACATGAGAGGTCCCGGGCAGACCTCCTGTAAGCCAATTTTAGCTGCATTGGGATCTCCTTATATGGTTACAATGTCACATTCCTCTAAAGCATATTTTCATATATCGCCCTGATAGTTCAATTGGACTGTTAATTCCCGACTAAACCCATGTTGCTCTGTAACTCGTGGGTTAAAAGGTGCCAACCTGTTCCTGGATGTAGTCAGATGATGGGCAGTGCCTGTTGGCAGGAAGGTAGCTGAGGTGATCCTGTTCAGGGCCCAGGCTGACTCCAACTGCGCACCTATACAAAACACAGAGGAGTCATTTTACACCAATGTCACATGGTGAGAATACAAGTTTTATCTGAACACCAAGTGCTCTGTCACAGGCTGACCCTGCCAAAGAATGCTTTTCATGTCAGCTGATAGAAAACCACCCAGATAGCATTATGTGAAACCCCAAAGTTGTGCGGAGGGTAACCGCCTTAGGGTCTAAGCTCTGTGGGGTGCAGTGCTCTGCCCTTCAGCATCTCTATGACCAGAGGACAGTGAAGAAAGCAGGAAAGAATCCGAGGGACCCAACTCATAACCTCAGCACCTGCTTCAAGGTCCTGCCCTCGGGTAGAAAACAGTCTAACATCTAAGAAACATAGTTACTGTTAATTATTGTTTATTATTTAACCATTATTTTAAATGAAACCCCCACCTGAAGTGTGCAGTTCTTCCTCTTGAGGAATCCCACCCTAAATTCTCCACACCAGGTGTGGAGAGATTAGATCGAAGGATTGGGTCTACACACAAAACATTATATAAACAATTGTAAAATTAGAAGATTTTAAAAAATCACTAAGAGTCTGTGCTTATAAGAGAGTATGCAAGCAGTAGTGCTCTTTGATAAACACACCCATTGTGTGACAACAGTTTGTGCGATTTATATTATTATAATTGTGACAGGCTTAACCCAAGGCACCATGAGCTGACAACAATAGCCTTAAAGGAGTTCACCCAAAAAATTACTTATTTTCTATCAATTACACACCCCATGAAGCCTTGATTTCATGGATTTATTTTTGTTTTTGTGGCATTCCTAAGACAATAATTTGATGACCGTGTGTATTTCCGGTAGGAGACACATAATCTACTTTGTGTCTCCTACCGGATACATTAGCCGGTAGGAGACGGGAATCAAATTATTAGCTTAGGAATACGACAAAAACAAAAAAGAATCCATGGATTCAAGGCTTCATAGGGTGTGCAATTGATAGAAAATAAGTCATTTTTGGGGTGAACTCCTCCTTTAACCCTAACCCCGTTTTCAACATGGGGGGGAAATAGATAATGATGGAAAACATTCAACATGGATATTCAACCTATATCTCATGTTCTAATGCAAGTACATCAACAATACATAGTGGCAAAAACAACATGTCTGCTATGTCAGTGGTACTCAAAGTGGGGCCCAGGGACCCCCAGGGTCCATGAAGGGGTTCCAGAGGGGCACCAGCAAAAAAAACAATATAGCATCACAATCAGTTTGACCACATTAACCCTAATATTCAGAAATAACTGTCCTACAAGCTTGTGAGCTTGTAGATCTGCCATTTTTGAGGAATTTTGAAAAATCTTGGAATTATTTGGAAGAAAATTAACACTAACACAAACTTTCGGGGGTCCCTGGTTCAGATGGGGGTCTGTATCCAAACATATCTATTTAGAGGGCCTTAAGATGAAAATGTTGGAGAACCACTGTTCTGTTTATTGTCTACACGAAATACACAGAAGACAGGGTATTTCTGCCACACTATTGACCTATTAACACCATGCCAATGGTTAAAGAAACAATGAATTACACACCAACACACCCCTGCAACATAACATGGATTTCCATTTCAAATGTGTCCACAAAGCGTCTATAAGGCATGTTATCTTGTGTAGGATAGCCTACACCAACGTTAGTGTAGTTGCATTTCAAACGCTGTTTTAACCCCAACAACAACAAGCCTCGTTTAGCGACGCATCTACACAGTGGATGCAAATCCTCACTTATATCTCGCCCTACGGCGTGTCGCACGCCGAAAATGGCAGATCTACAAGGTCACAACGCGTTGTGGATGCGACGCGTTGAGAGCTTGCAACTCCAATATTTGTTGGACGTGCGAGGTCCGCCGAAGCGCCATGTCTTAGCCATGGTTCAACCTGGTGTTTGCACTTTCTCCATCTAAACGCATACGTCTTCATAAACGTACAGATTATAAAATATAAAGTGCTTACCCCGCGGCCATGGATGTAACAAGTTGAATCGAGCGGGTTTAAGTACCCGTATAATCCGTATTGTTAAATAAAAAGCATTTTAATCTGATTGGTGGCCATTTTGTCCGAATTGTCATCAAATGCTTTCAACTACGCGACCCTATCGGTTGGGAGGTGTATTTCACTCTGATACATTATCTCTCTATGAGAAAATTGCCGGCGATCGGATTAAAATGCTTTTTATTGAACAAAACTGAAGATACGGGTACTTAGACCCACTCGATTCAAATTGTACCATCCATGGCCGTGTGGTCAGCACTTTATATTTGAAATCTGAACGTTTATGTAGATGTACTGGTTGTAATGGAGAAAGTGCCAACGCTATTTCAGGTTTAAGTAGGCTAAGTTTTCATGTGGTGGAAAAAACATTTCCAGTCGAAACCAGTCATCAATATTGACGTAACGTTTGGCAAATGTTCACTAACATAATGGCAGCAGTCAGATACACAAATTCACACTAGATAACTTACCTTATCGACGAAATAATGTCTTGAATTGTAGAAAACAAAACGTGTTGCTTCCTTCTTCCAAACAAATTACAACCCAGGTGCTGCTCCTCTGCTGATTGCAACTTGTTTCAAAATGTGTGCAGTGTGCAATCTGCGCATGCTCACATTAAGGCACGCCCAGCCAGAGTGACGTTACTGATCAATATAAAGTGTTCTAAAATACGAATTATAAGTAAACCATACTTAAACCACAGTGCAATTAATTGTTACTAGCTCTTGGTAAGTGATCTAAAATATAAATAATAAATAGATAATACTAAACTGGTAGGCCTAGACAAGGTTCATTGTTTGAGGAGAAGAAACTCACAGCAAAGCAAAATTTAAATGTGCTGTTTGATCTGTTAAAAGACACTCTGAGAGCAGACTCACTTGTCTAGTAAGCTACAAAGCAAAGACCTGTATGATTTTTGGAAAGAGGTCTAAGTAATGAACAACAGTAAAACATCGGACCCTACCCACTAACATAGAGGGTGCAACAACAAGCAGGGGTCATCGCCATGCTGGCTTGTGGTGGACATTTTATTCAAAATAAAAAAAAATCCATGGACATTGAGCAGACAATAATATTACCAGAAACACATAAAGAGCTAACCCTGAATGACCATAACAGGTCTGTAAGAGTGTACAAATGGGGTCCATTTGGTTCCATTTGTACACTCTTACGCCACACACAGTTAAAACAAGCGCTTTATGGCTGCCTTATGCCTTACATGAAGCATAAGGCCGTTTCAATTCATTCCCTATGGAAGTCACGTGGTTTGATAAGGCTGACTTGCCTTATGGGAGGGGGGATAAAGCCAGAGAGCCGTGAGGCACGCATAAAACAGCAAACCACGTGACTTCCATAGGGAATGAATTGAAACGGCCTTATGCTTCACGTAAGGCATAAGGCAGCCATAAAGCGCTTGTTTTAACTGTGTGTATGCGGCCTCAGAGTTATGGGGGTCTTTGACAATTAGATGCTTGAGAACCACTACTAGTGGACTCCTAATGTGCCATAATGTCAAAGTAAATCAGTACCATGACATATTGTGTACGGACAAATTGATGACCCCTGACAACAAGGCATGTGGCATGCATCACATCACAGCAGGACACCTCAAATTTGCAATCAATAAAATCTGCCCATTACTGGCCTTGTGTTTTACAGGTCTGTTGGGTCATGGGGTCATGGGTACAATTTGTAGCTGTCCTTAAAGACAAGGCAGGTAAACTAAACAACAGCATTGACAACAATAGACCTATCGCTCTGGCCAGCATCCTCTCCAAAGTTTAGGAAACAATCATGCGTGTGCGCCTTGAAATGTTTGTCCTGACTGCAGATAACCAGTTTGGATTTAAAGAAACACGGCACAGACTTATGCATCTTTGCACTTAAAGAACTGATTGCCAGCTACAGTAGCCATAATTCCACTGTCTTCATGCTTCATTGTCATTGATGTGTCTCAAGCTTTTGACAGGATTAACCACTAAAACATGTTTCACAAGCTGCTTGATAGAGGCACACCTAGACACATTGTACGTATACTGGTGTTTTGGTATGCAAATCAGAAAATGCAGGTCAAATGGGGTAATGTTACATCTGCCCATTTCTCAGTTAGCAATGGTGTACGCCAAGGGAGGATTTTGTCTACCGTTTTATTCAACGTTTACATGAATGATCTATCCATTGAATTAAACAAGTGCAATATGGGCTGTCTGATAGGTAACTCTATCATCAATCAGCTTATGTACGGTGTACGCTGATGACCTGGTCGTGCTAAGTCCTTACAGTGGAGGGTTACAGCAGCTATTGAAAGTTTGCTCAAAGTATGCCAATGATCATGACATAAATTATAATGCAAAAAAGAGTATGATTATGAGAAGCCATGAGGACAAGAAATCGTCTTTCCTAGCCTTTTACCTATGTGACAGGCATCTATCTGTGTGCCAGGAAATCAAGTATCTGGGACACATTGTTACTGACAATATCCAAGATGATAGAGATATGTGCCGCATACTTTATGCCCAGGCCAATATGCTGCTTTGCAGGTTCAGTGTGTGTTCTGATCCTGTCAAGTGTGCACTTTTTAAAGCATTTTGCACTCCCATGTATACAGCCTTCTTGTGGTGCACATACAAGAAGGGTAGTATGCGGAGGCTTAAGGTGGCATACAATGATGCCCTGAGGATTCTACTTAAGGTCCCTAGATGGCATAATGCCAGTCACTTATTTGTGACATGTGGTATCTACACTTGTGAGGCTCTCTTACCAAAAGTCAACTCATTGTAAGGTAACAACATCATCTAATAAAATAAAATGTCTATAATATCAATATAATATCTAATAAATCTAATATAATACAGTGATGTTGTTAGACCTTCAATAAAGTGAGTCCCGGGACTCACTGGTTGTCATTTGAATGAGTCCCACTAATCTTAGATTAGATGTAGGCCTATTTGACAGTGCAGAAGCATGCCTATAACAGTAACGAGTGTCAACGAGCGTCAGCTGGACCTGCACACCTGCCCTCAGTGCTCTAATTTGAAAGTGACTGGAGTCTGTCTCATTTCTCTGCAAAAGCCCTTGAATATGATGGAATATGATTAAGGATTACTGTGATTATGGTAAGCTCACATTTCATATCACTCCTGTAACTTATTTAAAAATGATTTTTTTAAAAATAACGTAAAAAAGCAATACTAAACACAGTGCAATTAAATGTTACTAGCTCTGGGCAAGTGTTCTAAACACAAATAACAAGTAAACAATACTAATCACAGTGCAAATAAATGTTACTAGCTCTGGGCAAGTGTTCTAAACACAAATAACAAGTAAACAATACTAAACACAGTGTAATTAAATGTTGCTAGCTTTGGGCAAGTGTTCTAAACACAAATAAGAAGTAAACAATACTAATCACAGTGCAATTAAATGTTACTAGCTCTGGGCAAGTGTTCTAAACACAAATAACAAGTAAACAATACTAAACACAGTGTAATTAAATGTTACTAGCTTTGGGCAAGTGTTCTAAACACAAATAAGAAGTAAACAATACTAATCACAGTGCAATTAAATGTTACTAGCTCTGGGCAAGTGTTCTAAACACAAATAACAAGTAAACAATACTAAACACAGTGCAATTAAATGTTACTAGCTCTGGGCAAGTGTTCTAAACACAAATAACAAGTAAACAATACTAAACACAGTGCAATTAAATGTTACTAGCTCTGGGCAAGTGTTCTAAACACAAATAACAAGTAAACAATACTAATCACAGTGCAATTAAATGTTACTAGCTCTGGGCAAGTGTTCTAAACACAAATAACAAGTAAACAATACTAATCACAGTGCAATTAAATGTTACTAGCTCTGGGCAAGTGTTCTAAACACAAATAACAAGTAAACAATACTAATCACAGTGCAATTAAATGTTACTAGCTCTGGGCAAGTGTTCTAAACACAAATAACAAGTAAACAATACTAATCACAGTGCAATTAAATGTTACTAGCTCTGGGCAAGTGTTCTAAACACAAATAACAAGTAAACAATACTAATCACAGTGCAATTAAATGTTACTAGTTCTGGGAAAGTGTTCTAAAATACAAATAATAAGTAAACAACACTAAACACAGTGCATTTAAATGTTACTCGCTCTGGGCAAGTAAACAAAGATATGTTTACTCAAAACAATTAAGTAAATTATATTTTTTAGTACACGTTACTTGATTAAACCTAGTATTGTAACAAATGAGTAAAGCTAACTCATTTATCTAAGTAAAGATAGCTATTGGATTTTACAGTGTACCCCAAAAGGGGTAGTTGTCGCTGGGTTGTTTTTTGTTTTTATTTGTGCACTATAATTGGCGTATTCACATTGCTTGATAGACAAAGGCTCCGCATTGGCACTTTGGTGTCTCTGTGGGTGTTCTCCAGCGGCTAATTGTAATGGCGCTCACCTCAAGGCTGGTTTGATTTTTATGTTGACCGCATGTTGGGGAAATGCTCAGTGTCTTGTGATACTGAAGTAAAGCATTTCAAACTTGAGCTTTACTTTGGACGCGAGTCCTTTAGTTCAGAGGTTCCCACATTTTTTTCATGTCAAGGACCCCCAAAATGATATGTATTTGCCTGCGGACCCCCCATCTCAAAAATATTTTGTGCCAGGGATTTTTGGATAGCCAAAGTATAAAATATAGTTAAAGTGGTTAAAATGATTGTGACGCTATATTAACACATTTAGCTGGGGAAGCCCTGGTACCCCCCAAGGACCCCTGGGGGTCCTCGGACCCCACTTTGAGAGCCAATGCTTTAGGTTAGTCAAACAGGTTTCTATCTCCCAGGCTTAGCCTGCCGGATGATTGATTATTGGGGGTCGCTATCAGCCACAATAATGAATCTCTCTCTCAGCTAAGGGGGTCCATAGTCTGAAAAATAAAAGACTTTGAAGACCCCTGGCTTAAAGTAGTAGTTCACCCAAAAGATTACTTATTTTTCTATCAATTACACACCCCATGAAGCCCTGAATGTGAGATGTTTTTGTTTTTGATGCATTCCTAAGTCAATAATTTGATGACTGGCTGTGTTTCCGGTAGGAGACTCAAACAATCTCTTTTGAGTCTCCTACCAGAAACACAACCGGTCATCAAATTATTGACTTAGAAATGCGTCAAAAAACAAAAAATCTCCATGAATTCAACTATTCCTTTAAGTGGTTTATTGTTTATTGTTTATTATTGTTTATTAAGGATCCCCATTAGTCTACACCGTGGTGGAGACTATTCTTCCTGGGGTCCAGGCAAAAACATCACAATACAAATCATAAAATGCAGTAGGCCTACAACGTAATCAATGTTAGTGAACAAAAACACCAACTTATTTTACATTAACAGGACAATTGTAATTCAAAACAACAGGTTTGTCTGTCCGAAAATACCCAAAATAATAACCTAATTTCCTGTCTGATTATTATTATTATTATGGTTAAGAAAATGTCCCCCCTTTTACAAAAAAAGTAACCGTGCCCGTGTGGGGGTCCTCCATCAGGTGGTGGAGGGCGACAGACCCCTGAACGTGGGCTTCACACAGCGGAGGAAGAGGCTTCACTCGGCGCCGGAGGACGAGGCGGGGTGCGGCGGGCGACCCAACCCCGAGGGCGGAGCCGGCGGATCGGCAGCGGCGGCGACGGCGGCAGAACTGAGTCACAACCTCCAGAAAGACTCAGAGGAGGAGGAGGGGTCCGGGCTGATGTGTCACACGTGTCACACCAAGGCGGCCGAGCTGATCAGACAGATCCTGGCGCTGAGCGACCACACTTCTCTGAAGGTTAGTAAACACACCCGAACCCAGGGCTGGAGCTGAGGCTGGACGCCCTGTGTCTTCCACCTGGCTGAGGGATATGGCGCTAACTGGCAGCGCAATGGGCTCTATTGGAAAAACTTTGGGCCCCTTCCTTACTTCTTCACAGGTGTTACCAATGATACTAATAATGAAGGCTCTGTTCTATGATGGTCAAACAGAGTCAGGGTGCTGATGTTGTTGCATGTTGGCTCACTGGAAACACCAGTGGGTCTCAAAGTGTGGTCCAGGGACCCTCATGGTTTCTTGAGAGGGTTCCAAATGGCCTCTTACGGGTGTGGAACTCTGAGAGGAGTCAGAGTGATGGGGATCCTTGAAATAAAAAAGTTTGAGAAGCACCGTGCTACACTAAATGGAACAGAGCCTTCCTTAGAATCATTGGTAACACCCGTGAAGGAGATAAGGAAGATAATATGTTGTCCTCCAAACCTGTATATTGGCTTGCCCATATATGGGCATATCGGTTGGATTGTGACTCCGGACAACTGGATATCCATATATCTCTATATATGGACATATCGGTCGGATCGGCAGTTCTGGACAACCGCGTATCCGAGCGACTCGGGGGTGGGCACCGTGTCATATTGACATGCCTATATATGGGCATATCGGGCTTGTTTATGTCCGAGTCAGAGTGACATGGCCGTGGTCCTCCGTCCGTCCGGCCGGCCCGCCCTCCCATTAGCCAATTATAATATAGGATGAGGACCAATGTGTGTCTGCCAGGCCGCGCTCTGTAATCTATGATGTATGACTCCATATTTGGGCCACGTTTCATCTGACCACCATTTATTTGCATCCATTACATAATTCAAGTGAAAGTCAAGTTAAAACGACAACCTCTGAAAATGAACCTGTAAGGGTCCATTTGGTTCCATTTGTGACACACTCAGAGTTGCACACCTGTAAGGGTCCATTCAAGGAACCCTGAGGGTCTCAGGATCCCACTTTGAGAACCACTGCCCGAGGGGTCCCGGACACCCTGTTGAAGACCCCTAATATAGAAGGTATATATATATATGCACATCTGTACATTCATTCTATATTCATTCTGTTCCATGTCTGTTACTTTCATACTGTTTAGTGTTGAAGTGCAGATTTATGATTTGTAGAGAACCACTCCTCTGATGTGACACACTGCACTTCCTTGTGTCCTCAGCAATACACCCACCATGTGTCCTCAGCAATACACCCACCATGTGTCCTCAGCAATACACCCACCATGTGTCCTCAGCAATACACCCACCATGTGTCCTCCTCAGCAATACACCCACCATGTGTCCTCAGCAATACACCCACCATGTGTCCTCAGCAATACACCCACCATGTGTCCTCAGCAATACACCCACCATGTGTCCTCAGCAATACACCCGCCATGTGTCCTCAGCAATACACCCACCATGTGTCCTCAGCATTACACCCACCATGTGTCCTCAGCATTACACCCACCATGTGTCCTCAGCAATACACCCACCATGTGTCCTCAGCAATACACCCACCATGTGTCCTCAGCAATACACCCACCATGTGTCCTCAGCAATACACCCACCATGTGTCCTCAGCAATACACCCACCATGTGTCCTCAGCAATACACCCACCATGTGTCCTCAGCAATACACCCACCATGTGTCCTCAGCAATACACCCACCATGTGTCCTCAGCAATACACCCACCATGTGTCCTCAGCAATACACCCACCATGTGTCCTCAGCAATACACCCACCATGTGGGAAGTCCTTTAGCTGAGCCCACCTCCAGATAGGTTGAAGGACAGACAGACAGACAGAGTATATACAACCATGCATGCATACATACATACATACATAAATAATTATTAGACTACTAGTGCAGGCCCGTGTGTGTGTGTGTGTGTGTGTGTGTGTGTGTGTGTGTGTGTGTGTGTGTGTGTGTGTGTGTGTGTGTGTGTGTGTGTGTGTGTGTGTGTGTGTGTGTGTGTGTGTGTGTGTGTGTGTGTGTGTGTGTGTGTGTGTGTGTGTGTGTGTGTGCGCGCGCGCGAGAGAGTTTCTAGAGTTGTGTGTGTGTGAGTTTCCGTCTCTATCAGTGATGCTCTTTGATGCTGAGCTGTTCTGTCATGTTTTATAGCAGCGTAGATCCTGTCTGCCTGTCCTTCTGTCTGTCTGTCTGTACTGACCAGTCAGAAGCCAGATTTATACTTTATTGTGCAATGGTGTCGCACGCTGAAAAGAGCCAACGTACAAGCTCACAACACGCCACATCCACAATGTGTTGTGAGCTTGTAGATCAGCTATTTTCGGTGCATGTAACATCGTCGTATCTGGACTGACTCCGCGCTCTCGCTCTCTCTCTCGCTCTCTCTCTCTCTCGCTCTCTCTCTCTCGCTCTCTCTCTCTCTCTCCCCAAGTACAACTCTGGTGTTGTGCCCTTGGGCATCTCCCACTGTAGTTCACACTGTCGGCAGTGGTGGTGAGCAGATTTACTCAAGTATTGTACTTAAGTAAAAGTGTGAGGTATTTTTTACTTTACTGGAGTACTTCTACTCAATTATATCTCAAAGGCAAATATTGTACTTTAACTGCACAAAAAAAAAATGAAAACGCTGGTTAGTTACTTTGTAGATCTTGATTATTATTAGAAAACCACTTCAGACCTATATATATATATACTTGAAAATAGCAGTTCTACAAGTTCAACCTTTTTAGATATTTATACATTTTAAAACTTGTGAAATGGGACATTCTGCATAATGAATACTTTTACTTTTGGTACTTTAAGTACATTTTGATGCCAATACTTTTATTATTTTACTTAAGTAAATTTTGTATACAGATACATGTACTTGCAACAGTCTTTTTCTACAATAGGGTATTGATACTTTTACTTAAGTAAAACATGTGAGTACTTCTTCCATCACTGACTGTAGGAACTGTCTGAACAAAATTGGGACAGTAAAGACATCTAGGTGCGCTGGGGGTGACCACCTGACACCGCTCATCAGAACTTCTCATTGACGGATGTTTGTAGTTAACCTACCCCATAAGAACAAAGTTCTTGTTAAACATCCATAACTCCAGTTCCCAGCATGCTAAAGGCCCAAAACTTGGTGGGTGCTCTTAGACGGTAAATAGGGATGGCTGTAATTTGCTGATGCCCCGCCCCCCTCTGTGTTCCTATTGACTGGGGTTTAAACAGCCATAACTCCATTGGATATCATTGGATTTCATTGGATTTCATTGGATCAAATCGACAGGAAGTGATGCCCACAACACCCTAGGAAACGTGTGGATGGGATCCAAACTTGGTGGGTGGTCCCACAGACTTCCAATTCATCAAAAATGAACACTTCTGCTTTTCCTTCCGGTTTGTTGGATTGCCTTCGAACTTCACCCACACACTCTCTGAGGGGTGTGGAGTTCAGCGGTGCAACCCGTAAGTAGATCTGTTCACTTGCGGTTTTACCAGGAAGTAGTCGTAGACCCCTACCTCCCGAACACAATGGCAGCTGCAAGTGCATCGCTGCTCGGCAGCAGTGTTGTAGCAGTGTTTAACACTTCAAATGGTCATACTACGGTAACCATTGCTCTTATCAGTGCAACATAGGACTAGGTTTGACGGCCGCTTAGCAGCCTGAATCTAGTCAATCAAATCTAGTGGAGATACAGTTCTGTAAGACTGTGTGTGTGTGTGTGTGTGTGTGTGTGTGTGTGTGTGTGTGTGTGTGTGTGTGTGTGTGTGTGTGTGTGTGTGTGTGTGTGTGCGTGTGCATGTGTTTACAGAATAGCCTACAAAGGGCTGCAGCCTCAGCATTTTGTCTCTAAGAAGTGACAGAAAAACAACTCTCCTCTCAATGCTACTCCTCAATAACACTCCTACTCTACTCCTGCTTTATACCTCATTTGCAACCCCCCCCCCTCTCTCTCTCTCTCTCTCTCTCTCTCTCTCTCTCTCTCTCTCTCTCTCTCTCCCCCCTCTTTCTCTCTTTCCCTCCCTCTCCCCCTCTCTCTGACTGTCATGTTGGTCTTGCTATCTCTCCCTCTCTCTCTCTCTTTCGCTGTATCTCTCTCTCATGGGGATGGAGGCTGGGGAGAAGGATACAGAGCTCAATGACCCAAAGACCAGCAAGGTCAGGAGATTGGAGACATGCATGGGCCCTGCATGCTGCACTGCACTGCACTGCTCTGTACATTTCCTTCATGCTGCCTGCATTCAGCTGAAACAACCTCTGAAATGCAATTAAATACTGTATATGAGAGTTTAAGTCAATTCTACTCCTAAAAGCCATGTGTGTATGTAGCGTGCACGTGTATCTGGATGTATGTAGTGTGTGTGTATGTCTGAACCATTCCCCACCTCACCAGCCAAAACCTACCTACCAAGCTCATACACAGGAGAGACAGCCTCTTCAACCTTAACCATTATTTTATACTTTGGATATTCAAAAATAGCAGATCTACAAGCTCATAGCACAGCACCGAGTGCCACGCTATGAGCTATGTGTGCAAATCTTTGAATATATATATATTTTTTTAAGCGAACATTTGTAACTCAAATATTTGCTTCTGGGTGGTCCCTGGAACAACATATTTTGAGATGGGGGTCCGTGGCCAAATACATATACTTTTGGGGCCCTTGACATGAGAAAGTTTGAGAACCACTGATATTATAGCAACATAAGTTCACGTGACCCTACCGATTTATTTTATAATAAGCATTATCCTAGTGTTAATTTGATATGAGATGTTCCTCTAAATCTGTCTAGAAATGTCAAATGCTGTTTTTGCCTGATGTGCCCTTTCGGCCCCATCCCCTATAATGTTCTCCACACGTCCCTGAATAGTTGGACTGGTGTTATTTCCCATCCGGCTTAGTCACTATATTCTCTTGTCTGAGTGCGACCATAAATTAAATAACCTATAGTCCCTATACATCATTTACTTTGCCGATCGCGAGCGCAAGCTAAATGCGTGCCCAGCGCCACGCCACGCCCCCTGTTTTACAGTTTACAAAAAAATGCTGCGCTCCCAATTATAAACCATTAAAAACATGCGCCTCTTGGTGGAAACGGGGCCTAATAGTTTTAACCCATTAAGACTTGAGGCCGATTCTACAAATGCCTTCTTAATCCATTAAGACCTGAGGCGATTCTTAAATGTAAAAAAAATAAAAACAATTGCAGATCTACAAGTTCAGTGCCGCGCTATGAGCTTGTATATCTGCTATTTTTGAATAGCCAAAGAAATCTAAAGAGACACAGATGCGTTCCAGGTCTCAATGGGTTTTAATTAGTAGTTTATTTGAAACGCTGTTCAACTGGCGTATTGGCAAAACCAGAGTCGAATAATATACATGGTTTGCTATAAAGGATGCACACACCATCTTCTCTTATATCTTTTTTTGGGAGAGGAGAGGAGAGGAGAGGAGAGGAGAGGGACATACATTCATGGTTGCAATTACTGCTACCAACACCTGTCACTCAACTTGGACTGTGTGTGCGTGCGTGCGTGCTTTCGTGCACGTGAGTGTGTGTGCTTTCATCATGTGCGTGTGTGAGTGAATGTGTGCTTTCGTGCGTGCGTGCGTGTGTGTGTGTGTGATTTGAAGGTGATGGCAAATGACAGTGAGTCTTCAGCTAATGTCAGTGTGGTTTGATAGACAGACGGATCGATAATGTCTTAATGCTCCTCTGTCAACATTCTGCCTGTTCTCCTCTCCTCTCCTCTCCTCTCCTCTCCTCTCCTCTCCTCCTAATGACCTCATCACACCACCCTCTCTCCTCATCCTCTTCCTCTCATTCGTCTGATCGTTTCACGTCTCCCACATTCCCCCAGCGCACACACATCTCCCCATTACAGCGCACACACATCTCCCTGCCATCTTAACAGTGCATTACAGGGTACTTCTGATTGACCTACATAGACAGGTTCTCGAC
Source organism: Gymnoscopelus braueri (assembly GCF_963280865.1). NCBI lineage: Eukaryota > Metazoa > Chordata > Actinopteri > Myctophiformes > Myctophidae > Gymnoscopelus > Gymnoscopelus braueri. The sequence continues at coordinate 45,352,155 of NC_137616.1, read as the reverse complement.
ACACGTGCGCAGTACTTGTACGTGCATGCGCACAAACACACACTGCTTGCAATCAAAATCCATCCGAATTTAACACAACAAATGCAACAAGACTGATGCTATATATACAGTAGGTTATTGGTTTTACCTATGATCCTATAGATCATTGGTTCTCAAAATCTGAACTTTTTTTTTTTTTCTTCTTTTTTTTACATTAACCACTAGCATCCCCATTCTGAGGAACTATAGCCGGAAATAGCAGATCTACAAGCCCTTGTAGATCTGCTATTTTCGGCAAAGAGGTTTGGTGCAGACGGGGGGGGGGGGGGGGGGGAACAGACGGTACATGTAGTAATCCTGCAGTCAAAATGCTAAAGTGAAGTGCAGTCAAGTTATGCTAAAAGGATAACACAAAAATCCCCAGGGAGCTCGATTCCATTGGTGTAGAGTAGACAGAAAAAAAAGCTCACACATCTCAGGTCCGGTTTACTACTGTAAGTCTATGAGTTTTCCTAAAATATCTGATTTCCTAAAATATGTATATAAATTATTATTAGCCTGGAACCAAGCCATCCAGGGTCCTGGTGAATCGTGACCATAAAACATTTGATTGTGTCAAAACAAATTTGAATATTGTTATACTGTTTCTTTTTTTTACATTAACCACTAGAATCCCCATTCTGAGGAACTATAGCCGGAAATAGCAGATCTACAAGCCCACAACGCCTCGCAGATGTGGTGCAGACGGGGGGAAAACGGGGGGAAAAGAACAGACCGAGTAGAGAGCCAAATGTCAAGTTCACCACTAATCTGGGTTTAAGTGGTTACGTCTGAAATACACCAAAAAACAAGTAATTTACACAACACTGATGATAGTCAATGAAGCTATCTATGAAATCTAGGAAAAAAGATCAACACAAATGTGGGGGGTCCCTGCTTCATCTCTCTCTCTCTCTCTCTCTCTCTCAGCTAAGGGCTCCTTATTGGCCTGATAAGCGTTGAGGACCCCTGGACCGGTGTAGATGCAAAGACAGACAGATGGATGGACAGCAAGACCAACCAAGTGAACTAACATGATTAACTCCTAAAATAGACCGTGAGCTCTTCCTTCCATGCATGTGCTGCTGCTATACAACATGCCTTCAGTCACAGAGACCTATATACTATACTAGCCATCACCTGTGATCAGTGGTGTAAAGTAACTAAGTACATGTCATGTACTCAAGTACTGTACTTAAGTACAATATTGAGTTGTTGTTTTTTTACTTTGGTGGAGCATTTCCAATTTTCTATACTTTTTACATCGCGACGCATTGTGAGTTGTAGATCTGCTATTTTCAAAAGATTTGTATACATTGTATACATTTGAAAACTTGTGAAATGGGACATTCTGCATAAAGAGTACTTTCTACTTTTAAGTCCATTTTGATACCAATACTTTTGTAATTTCACTCAAGTAAATTGAGAATTCCGGACTTTTACTTGTAACAGAGTATTTCTACATTGCCGTATTGATACTTTTACTTAAGTAAGACATTTTAGTGCTTTTTCCACCACTGCCTGTGATCGACAGCGGGGGTCTTTTTTCAGGCCAAGGACCCCCTTAACCCATTAACAACTGGGAAACATATGTTTTTTTCAGAAAACTCTCAGGATTTAGAAGGTATTTTGTTGTTGTCGGGCAGAAATCTTCATCTCCATATTCTAATGTTTAGTGTTTTTGTCTAGTGTTTTTTCATAAATTAATTAACACCTACTTGATCATACTAACTACAGAGTCACGCAAAAGTATCAACAGTAGCAGATCTACAAGCTCGAAACGTGGCGCGAAGCGACGCGTTTCGAGCTTGTAGATCTGCTACTTTTGCTGTTTTTGAATTAGAAGCCTGAAAAGTAACTGCTTCTTCTGGACGTATTGAGGTTTCCCCCACAGACTTTGCAGTCCCTGCAAAGGGATGAATGTCAACATAAACAGTGGAACAAAACAAAAATACAGCCAGAGGGATGTGTCTTTCTGCAGGAAAACACATCAGCATAATGTAGATAGAGGGGGAAAAAAATAGTATATATATATATATATATATATATATATATATATTAGGCCTGTCCCCGACTAAGGATTTGTTTAGTCGAATCTAATTGGCGACTAATTGCCAATAGTGGACTGGCAGTTTTTTTTTTTAGGGCCAAAATACATTTTATTTCAAAGGGCCAAGTCTACACAGTTTGTTTTGTGTCTCCAGCAGAGTTTCTAGTGTCTCTATCTCTCTCTGGAAGAGGTTGCACATGAACTCTGCACTCGCACTGAGGCGCTCCAACACAAACAATGCCAATACAAAGACGAGGAATAAGAAGAAAAAAAGTGGAAGTTACGTGTGGTTGCAGGTGTAGACTTGGCCAAAAAACAATTTAAAACATTTTTGGCCATACATTTTTTACTAGATTCGACTAAGAGACACGCAGTCGACTCGGACCCCCCGCGACTAACCAGTCGACTAGTCGACTTAGTCGAGGTCAGGCCTAATATATATATATATATATATATATGTCTGCCTTTAATTTGATTGTCTGCTGAAATCAAATGAAATGTGAATTCCGCGACCGGGGTGGTTTACCAGGCTATATACTCCAGACATATAGATCTGCTATTTTTTGGCTAATGTTCCCCAGAATAGGGATGCTAGGGTTCAAGTGGTTAATGTAAAAAAAAAAAACGTTCCTGTCACACAAAGATTTGGCTGCCCCCCCCCCCCCCTGTATGACATTTAAAAATTGTGGGTGACAACAGTCTGGCTTGTGAGACTATAGTAAATTGTTAACACCTGTGAAGGAAGGTACGCCGTGGCCCAATTTCTTGCCAACATGGCTGCCGTGCATAGAGCCAATTTGGACACCTTTGCCCGCCGCATTTTGCCCGCCGGACGCCAGTTTGACGCCCCTGCTGCATAAAGCTTGCCGCTTTACTCTCTGCTCGCACCAGTGGTGGAAAGTATCCCAGTTCCTGGTGAATCAAGACCATAACACATTTGATTTTGTGTCAAAACACATATTGAAAACCGCAAAAAAGGGTATTTATTAAATATGGGCCAAGTATAATTAAAAAATAATTAAATATTTAAATATTTTTTGACACAGAATCAAATGTTTTATGGTCACGATTCACCAGGAGCCTGGATGGCTTGGTTCCAGGCTAATAATAATTTATATAAATATTTTAGGAAATCTCTATGGGGAAAAAATAATGGGCTTTCTATCTGTGGAACAACAAAATGGCCGCCACTGCTATGCCCTGTTGAACAGATAAGGGACGCACTGTGTTCCTTATTTTTTTGGAATCAATCACTATAAGTTCAAACAGCTCATATACACTTCAAGCCTCTACAGACTTAGTAAACTCAGAGACTAACAGTAGTAAACCGGACCTGAGATGTGTCACCAATGGAATCGAGCTCCCTGGGGATTTTTGTGTTATCCTTTTAACATCACGTTTGACTGCAGGACTACTACATGTACTGTTAACTCATTCACTGCCAGAACAAGTAAATAAATCATCCACTGCCAGCGTTCCTTCGATGTTTTTACCTTTTCAAGTAGTCACAGAAAATGTATCTCCAGTATGATCGATCCCCTGATCGTTGCTAATCACGGGGGGGGGGGTTTCACTGTGCTTCCGCGAAGAAAAAAACAAATGTCATCGCGACCTCCCGTTTGCTTGTTATAGGCCGTTGAAAATGGCATGTCTCGCCAAAAATTCATAGTAAAACACAGGAGGTGAGATACAGACGATTTCCCAAATACGTTGATCTCCTGGTTCTGGTTGCATCTGGGGATGAAATGGTCACTCATGTGTTAGCGAAGAACGCCATCTAGTGGAAACACACAAAAAAACGCGAAAAGTCATCAAAGTCGTCCTTGGCATTCTGGGCCTTTGGAAATAAAGTCGTCAAAGTCGTCCTTGGCAGTGAATGAGTTGATTGACTTGTTAACAGCAACGCTATACAAGGTTTCTACCCAACAGTCACTGTACGATGAGTGAAAATGAGCAGAGCGGAGCGCAGACCTGTAGGAAGATTGAGCACATGCAAAAGCAGTGTCACTGAGCACACTGTAAGATAATTGATTATGCCAGCGGGTCCGCGGCTCCGAGCAGAGAATGGTGCCATATCACATCACGATGCTCCGTTCACAGAAATCCGAATTATTTTATTGTTTTTAAACGATGTGACCAATCAGTGGGAGAAGATGATCTGTTCTTTCTTTCCCCTCGACACACCTTTCCTCAAAGTTGGGTGGTGTTCAGTGTTGGGGAAAGTTATTATAAAAAACAGCAACTAGATACATACTGATATCAAAAAGTGTCTTAGTTACTTTACTAGTTTCTGCCTGGTAAAAGTAACTTGTTACGATGGCGACGGTGTCTGCATAAATCATTGTAGGCAGGAATGCTTGGCAACGGTTTGTGTTGCGTTTGACGTCAGACCAGAGCACTGATCTGCCTATATAAGACATGAAGCTGTCTTTAGACATAGAATTAGTCTGAGTATAACTAAGAGCTGTGGTGTCCACAGGCATACTCTACTAATACAGTTCAGGTGAGAAGGACAGGGGTATACAGTATTGAGATAAATAACTAGAGAGAGAAGAGAGAAAAGAGATAATATAGGACAAATCTCCAAGAGAGGAGAGGAGAGGAGAGGAGAGGAGAGGAGAGGAGAGGAGAGGAGAGGAGAAGAAGAAGAAGAAGACATCACAGTCCATGGAGAATAGCAGCTTAGACAATGGACCAGCAGAGGTTCAAATGTCCAGCTCTGCAGCCAGCCAGGAACGAGGAAACCACACAGGGCAACCAAGATCATACCAAGCCGCAAGAAGTAAAGATCCATCCGATGACTTACACAGGAAAGACCACAACCACATATGTCAAACGTGTGACAAGAGATTCGGTCGGTTAGACACTCTGAAGACACACCAGCGTGTTCACACCGGAGAAAAACCTTTCCACTGCAAACAGTGTGACAAGAGTTTCAGCTGGTTGGGTAGCCTACAGACGCACCAGCGTATTCACACTGGAGAAAAACCTTACCACTGTAAATGTTGTGACAAGAGATTCAGTGTGTTAAATCATATGAAGATTCACCAGCGTGTTCATACTGGAGAAAAACCTTTCCACTGCCAACACTGTGACAAGAGATTCAGTCGGTTAAATCATATGAAGATTCACGAGCGTGTTCACACCGGAGAAAAACCTTACCACTGTAAACGTTGTGACAAGACTTTCAGACTGTTGCATGGCCTACAGAGACACCAGCGTATCCACACTGGAGAAAAACCTTACTACTGTAAACTGTGTGACAAGAGGTTCAATCTGTTGCATGGCCTACAGTCGCACCAGCGTGTTCACACTGGCGAAAAACCTTTCCACTGTGATCAGTGTGGCAAGAGCTTCACTGTGTTAAAGACCTTACAGGCGCACCAGCGTACTCACACTGGAGAAAGACCTTACCACTGTAAACGGTGTGACAAGAGTTTCAACCAGTTAAATAGCCTACAGGCGCACCAGCGTGTCCACACTGGTGAGAAACCTTTCCTCTGTAAACAGTGTGGCAGGAGTTTCAGCTGGTTGGGTAGCTTACAGATGCACCAGAGAATTCACTCTGGAGAAACACCTTTCCGCTGTACGGAGTGTGACAAGAGTTTTGGCGTGTTAGGACGTCTGAGAATACACCAGCGTGTTCACACTGGAGAAAAACCTTTTCGCTGTACACTTTGTGACAAGAGTTTCAGTGGGTTGGAGAGGCTAAAGACGCACCAGCGTATTCACACTGGAGAAAAACCTTTCCTTTGTAAAGAGTGTGACATGAGTTTCAGAGTGTTAGATAGCCTACAGAGACACCAGCGTATCCACACCGGTGAAAAACCTTTCCTCTGTAAACAGTGTGGCAAGAGTTTCAGACACTCAGGTACTCTGAAGGCACACCAGCATATTCACACCGGAGAAATACCTTCTACTGTTACCTGTGTGACAGGAGTTTCCACGATGAGCGTACCCTTAACCCATTAAGCCAATTTTAAGTAGTATTTCCAATGTTCAATACTTTTACTTCTACTCCATCACATCTCAAAGGCAAATATTGTACTTTTACTTCACTCAGGGCCATGCTTTGCTGAGGGCAAGGTTCGGCGGCCGCCTGGGGCCTCAAACAGTCAGGAGGCCTCATGAGACTTTTTTTTTTGGGTGGTGAAACCGCCCCTATAAGTGAGGTTTGGATATTTGTACAACAAATCCTGCGCTGTGATTGGCCGGTGGCCTGCATTTGTACAACAACATTTGTACAACAAACCCTGCACCGTGATTGGCCAATCACAGTCTATTCAGGACTGTGATTGGCCAGTGTCACATGACACATGTGCATAGCCCTATATAAGAAACCATAACTTAAAAAAACCCATACATTTGTTTTTTTTAAGTTATGGTTTCTTCCATCATAAAGAGTGTTTCAATAAATGTATTTATTTTTTTGTACATGATTGGTTGACTCCATTCAGTATTGTGATTAGCTAGCAAGACACCGCCCACTTCACACAGGGTGTGATTTTTTTTTATATATATATCTTTAACACCGTAGTTTCAACATGCTCTAACAAAGGAAGGCACGGTGCTGGTTGTATATTTTTTTTCTCTGGAAAACGAACAGTGATCCCCTTTGTGTTTACCAACGGTCTGACAAGTGATCATAACGTATATAAATGTTCTGTCGCCAGTTGGGGAGGTGGGAAAGACGTGCATTTTAAAACCTTTCCTCTATAAACAGTGTGGCAATAGTTTCCGTAACTTAACACATTGACTGTAATAGACGTCAGTTGGTGTTTTCAGTGATTACTATAGAGGGCGCTCTTCCGCAACCTGTGACTGATCCTGGGACTCCCGAAGAAGAATACACCCGGAAATCACGCGATCTAAACAAATTCCAGCCCGTCCGGACTAACGTTATCAGATTTATAAAAAACACATTTATCTCTGATTTCTTTTCCCAGATTGCATTTTTTTTAAACAAGCTATATTCAACTGCCAATAACTAAAGAACGGAAGATTGCGGTTACAATTTTTCTTTTCTGGATGATAGAAGAGACCTGAAAAAAAACGGACACTTTTCAGGATTCAAATTCAAAAGTAGCAAAAGTAGCAGATCTACAAGCTCAGAACGCGTCGCTTCGCGCCACGTTTCGAGCTTGGAGATCTGCTATTTTTTATGCTTTTGTGTGACGCTGTAGCATGATCAAGTAGGGCGTTAATTACGAAAGAAACACATTTAGTAAAACACAAATAAAAGAGGTTTCTGAGGCAAGGAGCAGCAGGTTTGAGACGCAGCCAACAGGCTGTCAGTGTTGCATGAAGAACACCTTCATTACTATTCAGTACAGCAACCACATCTATAATGGAAACATCAACACAAGAGGTGTGTGTGTGTGTGTGTGTGTGTGTGTGTGTGTGTGTGTGTGTGTGTGTGTGTGTGTGTGTGTGTGTGTGTGTGTGTGTGTGTGTGTGTGTGTGTGTGTGTGTGTGTGTGGTACAAACAATCCTGTGTCAAACCTTCCATTCAACCTTGTACTGATAATCCTGAAATCTTAGCACATCATTCTGCCAATGCACCAGATGTTGCTGTTGTCAATGAAGGCTCCAAATCAGTTTCCATTCTTGAAGTGACCTGCATCTTTGACTCTAGCTTAGAGTAAGCTTTTTTGACTAAAGTCATCAGTCGTAGGAATGCGACAAAAACAAAAAAAATATCCATGAATTCAAGTCTCCATGTTGTTTTTCTTCTTTTTTTCTGGGTGAACTATCCCTTTAAATATCAGCCGCTCTCTGATACCATCACAAAGCTAGGGTATAGGTGCAATCTACTTGTGTTTATCTCAGGCAGCCAAATACATGTCCATAGGTTGGTTGTAAGAAACTTCCAACAACTTGGGATTAAAAAAAAAGTAGATAAACGGCTTGCAAAATTATGTGCAATCTCTTCTATCATTGGCAGCCACCAAATATGACAAAGATGCTGTTACCTGTATCCCTGAGGGGTGTTTGGGTACTTTCCTGATTCCCTGACTGTACTTTTATTCAGCACTGTGTACGTATTTGTGTCCTTGTATTGCATCGCTTATGTGGACCTAAATAAACTATTAAAGTGTGTGTGCGTGCGTGCGTGCATGTACAGTATACGTGCGTATGTGTATCTGTGTTTTTACAGGCATGCAAGAAAATCTGTGTGTGTGCGCTCATGCGTGTATGTTTTTGCAGGCAGGAGAGAGAGTGTGCGTGCTTGAATATCTCTTTATTTGTGTGTGTGTGTGTGTGTGTGTGTGTGTGTGTGTGTGTGTGTGTGTGTGTGTGTGTGTGTGTGTGTGTGTGTGTGTGTG
>NC_137616.1:45308761-45338761 GCF_963280865.1 Gymnoscopelus braueri | reverse complement strand
AGTATTCTATTTTTAGTGTGCATGCGTATTATTATTTTCATAGCATATTGTTTAGACCGATGCTATAGGTTAATGGTTTACTTGGTATCCTATAGTTTCAATGTACAGATTATTATTTTGATATTATATTGTCTAGACCATTGGTTCTCAAAGTGGGGTCCTTGGGGGGGTACCAGGGGGTCCCCAGCAAAATTAGTTAATAAAGCGTCACAATCATTTTAACCGCTTTATCCATGTTTTGTACTTTAGCTATTCAAAAATAGCAGATCTACAAGCTCATAGCGCGGCACCGAGTACCACGCTACGAGCTTGTAGATCTGCTATTTTAGAAAAATCATATATTTGTGCAATTACATAGATATTACATTTTTAACACAAATAGTAGTATCCATAGTAGTATCCATAGTAGTATCCATAGTAGTATCCATAGTAGTATCCATAGTAGTATCCATAGTAGTATACATAGTAGTGTCCATAGCACATGGATCAAAGTTCTCAGTCACCACGACTGATTTCAGTCATTTGGTTTCCATAGAAGCCAGCACGTCTTCTATGGAAGCATGTTGCACAGATCAGAGCATTTGAAGTGGTCAAACTATAGCAATATGTTCAGAAGCATCTTCCATACAATCTCAATAGTCTGGGATATTTCATATAAAAGCTAATTAAGGTTAAAGCCTTAATCTGTGATTTCTTCACCTGGTTTGGCTGTATGTAGAACAACAGGAACAATATTACTAAAACACCATAATTTTACATATTGTGTTAATTGTTTAGGAAACAGCGCGTGTGTGTGTGTGTGTGGGGGGCTCCTTTCATAATGTTTGGGTGAACTGTTCCTTTAATCCATGCATAGTGTTTGGGTGAACTGTTCCTTTAATCCATGCATAGAGCCTATCTGTGTCCTGTGCGCCGTGCCTCGTCCAGGAGGTCATAAAAGTGTGTGACAATAACCACAGCCTCCCAGCTGCAGACTGGAGTCTTAAATCTGCACTCACAACAAAGAGCTGGCATCCCATTGTTACTGACATTGTTCTGCATTCAACTTCTCACTCCATCCATGACTGATCTCAGCCATTTGGACTCTGTATACTAGACTCCCATATGTCTTTCTTTTTGGCCTTCTCTAAAGCAGTGGTTCTCAAACTTTTTCATGTCAAGGACCCCCACAATGATATGTATTTGGTTGCGGACCCCTGTCTCAAAATATTTTGTTCCAGGAACCCCCAGAAGCAAAGATTTGAGTTACAAATGTTTGCGGGGGAAAAAAAAAGTTTTCACGATAAAAAACAAAAATACCAGATCTACAAGCTCATAGTGCGTGTATATCTGCTATTTTTGAATAGCCAAACTATAAAATATGGTTGAAGTGGGTAAAATGTTTGTGACACTATATTAACACATTTTGCTCACAATGCGTCGCAGCTTGTAGATCGGCTATTCTTTGTGTCGTGTGTTGGTGTGTGAGCTCCCAGATGCACCGGCATGTTGGGTTTGTGTGTGGAAACATTGTTTTATAGCTTTAACAGCTGTTAGAAAAGCAGAGCTTTGAACAACGGAATTGACGGTATTGTCTCTGTCGGGTGGAAACCTCATATTTTATATTGTGTGTGTGTGTGTGTGTGTGTGTGTGTGTCGGTCGTGTTCTAAGCTTGTAGCTCTGCTATTTTCAAAAGATGTTTATAACTTCTGGAATGGGACATTCTGCATAATGATGAGTACTTCCCGTTTTGGTACTTCTACCAATACTGTTGTACTTTCACTTTTACTTGTAACAGAGTATTTGTACACTGTGGTCTGAAAATACCTTTGGGCCGGCTGCATCCCCTGCTATATAATACCGTACCATAACAAAATCACACACAAATGCATCACATTACAATTTTATTTAACTACAGTACAGTGCCACATCAATAGCCTTTTTGTAGGTGCTGTAGCCACACACTCATCTCTGCTATAAACAAAACATAAACAATCCGCTTTTTTCAGCCTATTTTTTTCTCCACATGCACACAGTGTATTGCTATTATATTTACAGTCCAATAAATTGCCTTTTGTTCAAATATGTAATCAGGTGTGAAAATTAGTGTCTAGTCTACAAAAGCAGAGAACAACACAAAGCAGGAATCCTGACAAATGTAACTGCCCAGGTTCATGGAGAATATAAAAAAAAGAAAATAAACTTAAGTAAAAGTAGCAATACTGCAATGTAGAAACACTCCGTTACAAGTAAAAGTCCGGTAATCCAAACTTACTTGAGTAAAAGTACAAAAGTACAAGTACATCCCCTAGCCATGATGTACAAGTACACTCCCTGGACATGACGCTAGTATGTCACAGGGACCCCCAAACCAACCCTTGATGCTGAGTGCCAAGCAGGAAGGCATTGGGTCCCATTTTTATAGTCTATAGACTATAAAAACTCTATATTGTATGACCCGGGCCGGCCGGGGATCGAACCCCGACCGTCCCAGTCTCAGGGCGGACACTCCGACGACAAGACCACTGGGCTGGTTAGCTTGTTATAAAACAAACACAATATGATATCATATAACTTTTAGTGACACACTGTAAGAAGTGGTGGTGTTACTGTTCCTCTGGAACTCAAACCAAAGTTCTCAAAGTCACAGTCAGGGTCACACAGAGCTGCTCCCTATTGTCATCAACACACTGTGGACATCACGCACGCACGCACGCACGCGCGCACGCACGCGCACACACACACACACAGTGAGACAGACACTTTAATGTGTGGTGTTGAACTGTGTGTTCCAGACCCATGCCATCTGCTGTGTTCCCTAGCTCTGTCATAAATTTAAACCATTAAAACCTGAGACCGATTGGACAAAATGTCTTCTAAACAGTTTCCCAAAAATCAGTGGTTCCCGAACTTGCTCCATGTCAAGGACCCCCAAAATGATAAGTTCATAGTGCGGCACAATGTGACGCGCTATATGAGCTTGTATATCTGCTATTTTTGAATAGCTAAAGTATAAAATATGTCTAAAATGTAAAGTGATACACGGATGTTTTCCCCGGTGCTTAATGGGTTAAAGGGAAACATTGTTGGGGTCATTTGAACATAATACTCAGGCTTCTATGTCTCACCACAGACAGTTGCTTGATTCACTATTTAGATATTTGATGTTCATTTGATCAGACACGCCCCCTTTCCTATAAAAACCCATTGTAACTTCAAACAAACTCAATTTTAACCATGTGAGATTCATTGAAAACACCCGTCCTTATAGTTCTGATGATTGATATTGTCGTGTTGACGTGTTTTTTCCAATGACTATTCATTAAAGGGATTGTAGGCAAGTTCAGAGATCAAAAAAAGAAAAAAAACTGTTGTCAAACACCGCTCCTCTACTCCCCCCCCCCCCCCCCCCCTCCTCATCAGCAGTTCGTTTCCCCGACCACCAGGGGGTGACGCAGGGGGGACTTCTGAACGGGCCATGCCGAAAATAGGTTGCTTTATTCGGATACAATACATGTCACTGCCCGCCCCTGCCGGTTCTCTGAATTTTTTTTTAAAAATAGGCTCCGTCATGATAAATTGACCACATATATGAACAAAATTCTATCCAAACAATATCTTAAAAGTAAATTCCGTGCCTCAAAAAAGGAGTTTGAGAGCGTTTTAAAACCGAAAGTAAAAAGTAAAAACAGCGCAGCAGAAAACAATGGCGGCTCGTTCCATTTTTGTCGGCTGCACTCGGTTCCATTCGGTTTCACTCGAACAGTTCACAAGGACACGGACGGACGCGCACATGCGTGCGTTTCATTTACGTCCCGGACACCCGGATGTCAAATGCTCAAAACATAAATTGTAGGGAAAATACGGATTTCAGAAAGAGGACTGTTTCAATGCAGGAAAACACCCCAGCATCATTATATAGTGGCTGATAGAGGGGAAAAAATGCAAAATATATATAAATATTAAAAAAATGTAGGCTTAATGTTGCCTAGAATCCCTTTAATGTTTTTATACGTTTTTATACAGTATCTTTAATGCCAATACTTTTGCACTTTCACTCAGGTAAACATTTTAGTTTATTGTTTCACTTATTACTTATCACTTGTGCGTAATAAAACATTCTCAGTCGCCATGACTGATTAAAGTCATTTGGATTCCATAGAAGCCAGCATTTCTTCTATGGAAGCATGTTGTGCAGCGAAAATAGACGATCTACAATCTCTCTATTGAGAGCTTCTAGATTGGCTATTTTCGGTTACTATTTTAAGATTAGAGCATTTGAAGTGTCAAACTAGCAATAATGTTCAGAATCATCTTCCATAAAATCTTAATAGATATTTCTTATAAAAGCAAATGTTAAAGCCTCAATCTGTGATTTCTTCACCTGGTTGGCAGTATGTAGAACAACAGGAACAATGATACTAAAAATCATCCCTTTACATATTGTGTTACAGCACTAGTGTCTGTGTGTGTGTGGGGGGGGGGGGGGGGAGGCTCCTTACACAGTGTTTCACAAATCGCACCTTAGGATTTAACTTTTCCTTTAATCCATGCTTTTGTTGGATAAGCCTAAGCCACCCCCTAATTTTTGTGTTTATTGAGCTATATATTTTGTTGTTTATTTATTGTAATTCATTCATTGTACATTTCATGGTATTACAAGTTAAATAGTTAAAAGAGAGAGTTCATGCATAAGTGCATTTCATTTCTGTCATATTGTTTTATGTAATGTTAGTCTAAAGACTATGTTCCAATCCTGCCAAAGACAACACATACAGAGCAATAGCTCCGCCGCGCCACAAGGGGGCATTACACTGCAGTGAGCGCTACAGGTTTCTGTCAGTCAATGAGGAAGCCAGTACAGCCTGTTGTTATGTAATGGAAGCAGACTGGACAGAAACGTGTCTTAATTCATGTTTATGTGTGTTTAACTGTCTCGTTGCAGTTCCATGTCCAGTAAAAATGAACAACTCAAACCACACTGATATGGACTCGTTCCTTCTTGAAGTGTGTAACACTTTAATAATGCTTTTACTTTTCCTCCGTCCCCTCTAGGACCCCGCCTACGCCGCCTTCCTATTCGACAAGCTGCAGCGCGGCCCGCCTCCACGCGGCGCCCGTCACCATGCCCCGCCCCCTTCTGCCGCAGACACCCGCTGTGAGGCGTGTGGGACGTCCGTCCACCGGCTGAGACGCCTGGTGCTCCGCAGGGCCCTGGGAACCGGCTGCCACGGGACAGGGACAGGGACAGGGACAGGGGGCGACAGGGACAGGGGCATGCCGGACACCGGGTGGCCCCGGGGGGCCCCAGCGGCCCTCAGCGGTCAGCTGGAGCCACCGCGACCCGACTGGGAGAGAGACGCGCTGGGCTGGAGAACGTCTGACCAGGTATTTGATTTGATTTGATTTGATTTGATTTTGGTAAAATAAATTACAAGTAATCACAATATAACTTAAACCCAGGATATACACATCAGAGTGTAATGAAATAATGACTTCAATTAACTAGGCAGTAATGATTTTCTCTCGTTAAAACAACATACAGTAGCTCTATAGTGTGATAGTAATTGTTGCTATAGAGTGTTTGTTCAGTAACAGGGTTAAATAGCTCTATATTGTGATAGTAATCATTACTATGGAGTGTTTGTTCAGTAACAGTGATAAATAGCTCTATATTGTGATAGTAATCATTACTATAGAGTGTTTGTTCAGTAACAGGGTTAAATAGCTCTATATTGTGATAGTAATCATTGCTATAGAGTGTTTGTTCAGTAACAGTGATAAATAGCTCTATATTGTGATAGTAATCATTACTATAGAGTGTTTGTTCAGTAACAGGGTTAAATAGCTCTATATTGTGATAGTAATCATTGCTATAGAGTGTTTGTTCAGTAACAGTGTTAAATAGCTCTATATTGTGATAGTAATCATTACTATAGAGTGTTTGTTCAGTAACAGTGTTAAATAGCTCTATATTGTGATAGTAATCATTGCTATAGAGTGTTTGTTCAGTAACAGTGTTAAATAGCTCTATATTGTGATAGTAATCATTACTATAGAGTGTTTGTTCAGTAACAGTGTTAAATAGCTCTATATTGTGATAGTAATCATTGCTATAGAGTGTTTGTTCAGTAACAGTGTTAAATAGCTCTATATTGTGATAGTAATCATTGCTATAGAGTGTTTGTTCAGTAACAGTGTTAAATAGCTCTATATTGTGATAGTAATCATTGCTATAGAGTGTTTGTTCAGTAACAGGGGTCTAGGGGGTAACAGAGCTCTATTATAAAACAGAAAATGCATTTTCAGGTCAGGTTACCAAGTTGATCCAATCAGAAGAGTGAACTCATACAGGATGCAGCATGAACAAGTAGAATTGGAAGTGATGAAAAGATGAAGTGAGCAGGAACATTTGAGACTGTAACGTTATAAAATCCACCTGAAAATGTATGTTCTGTTTATTAAAGAGCAGGAGAGACAGAGATAGCCCTGTTCCTGAACAAACACTCTATAGCGATGATTACAACCACAATATAGAGCTGGAACACGCGTTGTGAACTTGCAGATCTACCATTTTCACCACTTAACTTTTTCGTGGAATTTCTTAGATTTAATGTTGGATTATTTGTTTATTCATGAAAAACGTTTGAAATAGCATATATGTTTTTTAAATGTAGAAGAAAAGGACAAAAATAAGGGATATTTACTCGCAGTCCGCATAAAAAAGGCTTCTTCGACCCTCAAACGGGTCCCGACCCACTGCTTGGGAAACAGTGTGGTATTTGATGCAGTATGTTAAGGCGTGTCTGCTCTACAGCTGCCGTCCAAACGGGCCCAGAGGTCGCATGGGGAGGAGTTTGAGCTGGCCTGGGGCGGAGTCCACAGCACCTACCTGGGTGGGGGTGGGGCTACATGCACACCCCTCCCCCCCAACCCACACCTGTACCTGGAGGGGGTGTGGAGAGTATCCCAGAGCCACACCCCCCAGTACCAGACCACTATGGTAAGTACCTAACTATATATACCATCAATATTATCCAACAAGACATTCATGATCAAAACAATATCAACTAGAAAATGTGCTCCTCGGAGCACAAGTCTCCGCCAGCAGACCTTAGCCTTCTGCGCCTTTGCGTCTTCATCAGGTTTCAGATGCTCATTTGCTGCTTCTTTAGTTTGCATAATGGGAGTTAGTTACATTGTGTGATCTCAGCCTCCTATTTATATATTTATATTACATATTGTGATGTCACGTAAAACTGACCAATGTTAGGTGTTCTCAGAGGAACACACACACGCACGGACGGGTGATTTGTACTGCAAGGTACTGTTGGTAGAATGTGCGTGGTTTTTGGTGTTCTGCAGGGGCGACTGAATATGTAGTGTTTGCATCTAAAGAATGTTCTTCTTGAAGCAATGTGTCATATGGGAGTGGTCGTAAATGACTGGTTTGTTCAAATACTTGTCTGTCTTCTTCATCTTCATTGTTGTCTTGAACAGTTTCAGCAGTTGATTGGTGTGTTTGATCTATGTCAGTTTTCTCTAGTGCTACATAATGTATTTGATCAAGGTGGCCAATTGTTACAGTATTAAGACTTCGGCCTTGTTGTTGTGGGATCAATTCAACTCTATAGTCCTCTTCTGTGTTACTGAGTATGCTTTCTTAGCTTTGGCCTTCTGCGCCTTTGCTTGACCAATGTTAGGTGTTCTCAAAGGGACACACACACGCACGGATGGGTGATTTGGACTGGAAGGTACTGTTCCAATCAAGACTGATTGATCCTGTCTTACCTCACTTCAAAAAGTAAAGGCTTTTTGAAGTGACACACCTATTTATAGGATTCTATTTCGTCATGCGTCCCTCTAGCCAATCAAAGGCATTGGTGTCAACATATTGACACGTGTCACGTGGAGCTTGACCAATGTTAGCTTGGCTAACAATGTTTGCTCACACACGGCGGGACGAAGCGAAAACATACTCTCCACCTACGGCGGAGACAATAAGTACATTTAGAACAAACTGGAAGGCTGATGCTGGTTTGGAACGATGCCCCTTATGCCCCTCTGGTTATGCAATACCTATTGTACCCATTGTACCCGTTGTAGCAGTTGTCCGAGTAGTACTTGGTGCAGTACCTATTATCATAGCACTATGACGTCATATTGATGACCTCAGGGATCTCCATATATGGGCATAAAAGGGACACAGACAGACAGACAGACACATACAGAGACCTGTGGATTTTCGGTTCTGTACAAAAGCTAGTCCCACCGAAGTTCCGACTCGGCACAACAAACTTCTGGAGTTATTCAGGGTTGAAAATAGGCAATAGTACATCGAGGTGCTTATGTCCCTAGTGCCGAACTGTCCTGTATCTGTTTTTAAAGCGTAGGCCTACTGGTAGCTGACATTAGTAATGTGTTATGAAGCCAGCACACACAGTCTGTGGGGGGGGGGGGCTTTGGCTTTGCCTAGGCCCCATTCTGACATCAACACGGCCCTGGCGCTGTGTAAACCAAACCGTGAAATACATTTCAAACATTATCAAAGTCCAAAGGTTGCGGACCAGGCCTTGACAGTGTGGGTTTCTGTAGTTACTTTGCCATGATGTAACTTCACATATTGGCGAGATAGCAGTGCAAATACAAAGGGGGCCAAACTGCAGCGGTGCATGCGCAAATCGGCATTGCCACACGACAGTTTGTATTGTAGGTGAGGTCAGACCAGGACTCTGCCCAGCCTATATTAGACAAGTAGATGTTCTTCTCTTCTTCGATAAATCGAGAATCACCAATTGGCAAGTAGAAGTTGGAGATTTGTTTTGTCGCTGTCAACGCTTTAATATTCATTGCTTTCCTCCGGACCAAGAAGTGAATCAATCTTATAAATCTGCAAAGATCTGTAACCATGTCGTCAGTGCAGCAGAAGCTCATAACCCTGCTTACCGCCGGACCCCCTGAGCCCCCCAGGAACAAGGTGACGGTGGTGGGAGTGGGCCAGGTGGGCATGGCCTGTGCCATCAGCATCCTGCTCCGCGACCTGCCCGACGAGCTGGCCCTGGTGGACGTGATGGAGGACCGTGCCAAAGGCGAGGCCATGGACCTGCAGCACGGCAGCGCCTTCCTTAAGACCCCCAGGATTGTCGGCGGCAAGGACTACGCCGTGTCGGCCAACTCCCGGCTGGTGATTGTGACGGCGGGCGTGCGGCAGGAGGAGGGCGAGAGCCGCCTCGACCTGGTGGGCAGGAACGTGGAGGTCTTCAGGGAGATCGTCCCGCAGATCGTGAAGTACAGCCCCGACTGCACCATCCTCGTGGTGTCCAACCCCGTCGACATCATGACCTACGTCACCTGGAAGCTCAGCGGCTTCCCCAAGCGCCGCGTCCTCGGCAGCGGCACCACCCTGGACTCGGCGCGTTTCCGCGACCTGATGGCGGAGCGTCTGGGCGTCCACGCCTCGTCCTTCAACGGCTGGGTGCTGGGGGAGCACGGAGACACCAGCGTGCCCGTGTGGAGCGGCGCCAACGTGGCGGGGGTCAACCTGCAGACGCTGAACCCCGCGATCGGCACGGACGCCGACGAGGAGCAGTGGACGGCGGTGCACGAGGCCGTGGTGGACAGCGCCTACCAGGTGATCAAGCTGAAGGGCTACACCAACTGGGCCATCGGCCTGAGCGTGGCCGACCTGGCCGAGAGCGTCATCAAGAACCTGAACCGCGTTCACCCCGTCTCCACCATGGTCAAGGGCATGTACGGCATCGGCGAGGAGGTGTTCCTTTCTCTGCCCTGCGTGCTGGGCGGTGGCGGCGTGGGGGGCGTGGTCAACATGACCCTGACCGGCGAGGAGGTGGCCCGGCTGAAGAAGAGCGCCGACACGCTCTGGAACATCCAGAGGGAGCTGAAGGACCTCGTGAAGAAGGAGTAGAGGGTGGTGAAAAACTGACCCCTTAAGAGATGATAATAACAAAAATATATATATCGTGATTGTACAAATGCCTTCTAAATCAGTATTTCTCAAACTTCTTTGTGTGAAGGACCCCCAAATTGATATGTATTTGGCTGCGGTCCCCCATCTAAATAAAAATGTGTGCCAGGAACCCCCAGAAGAGAAGATTTGATATTCTAAACCTTTCAACATTAGTAGTTCTCACACTTTCAAGATTTTTCTAAAATGTAAAAAAAATAGCAGATGTACAAGCTCACAGCACGGGAAAAAGTAAAAAAAGTTACCTCTTAAGCCCTATTTTCTAAAATGTAAAAAAAAGGGGTATGTCATTATAGGGGTATGTCATTATAGGGGGCACCTATGTCATTATAGGGGGCACCTATAATGACATACTGAAAATGGGTCTGTCAGAATGAAAAGTGTCCCGCTTCATTAAACTGGAAGACTGAAGTGCATGTACTTTATACATGAAAACAGGAACTGTACGAGCAAATCATAAAATATTTTTAAAAGAATGTTTGAAAAAGTAATATTAAAGATAATAAAATGGATGGGAAATAGCTGATCTACAAGTTCACAACGCGTCCCATTGCGAAGCGTTGTTACCTTGTAAATCTGCTATTTTCAAACAGCCGAAGTATTATGTAAAAGTACAATGTTTGCCTCTGAGATGTAATGGAGTAGAAGTAAAAGTATTGGAAATAGCCTCTGTCGGGTGGAAGCTGTTGCTTTTCAGGATTCAAATTCAAAAGCATATAGCAGATCTACAAGCTCAAAAGCTTTCGAGCTTGTAGATCTGCTAGATATAAAGATATGATGAGCAAGTCGGGCGTTAATTTACGAAAAAAAAACAGAAAGTTAAAATACGGAGATAAGAGTTTTCCGCCCGACAGCAACAAAATACTGTATGTAACCAATGAGTATTAACAAGAGCTTGTGACTAAATAATAACCATGCATTGGAACACAAGTCATTATTGTTATTATTTCATTTCTTTTCAGTTTGGACATACAAGGTATTTCCACTGTTTGGACGTACAAGGTATTTCTACTCTTTTCTGTTTGGACATACAAGGTATTTCCACTGTTTGGACGTACAAGGTATTTCTACTCTTTTCTGTTTGGACATACAAGGTATTTCCACTGTTTGGACATACAAGGTATTTCTACTCTTTACTGTTTGGACATACAAGGTATTTCCACTGTTTGGACATACAAGGTATTTCTACTCTTTTCTGTTTGGACATACAAGGTATTTCCACTGTTTGGACATACGAGGTATTTCTACTCTTTACTGTTTGGACATACAAGGTATTTCCACTGTTTGGACATACAGTACAAGGTATTTCTACTCTTTTCTGTTTGGACATACGAGGTATTTCCACTCGACAGCGAAGCTGTGAAAAGATGTGGTTCCACTGGCCTCTCTGAGGTCCTCATTACCTCCCATCATGCTCCTGTCTGCACCGCCTATAGACATACAGGCCTACTGTACATACTGTACATACTGTGTGTGTGTGTGTGTGTGTGTGTGTGTGTGTGTGTGTGTGTGTGTGTGTGTGTGTGTGTGTGTGTGTGTGTGTGTGTGTGTGTGTGTGTGTGTGTGTGTGTGTGTGTGTGTGCGCGCGCGCGTGCGCGGCTGTCGCCGGCTGTAATGTGAGGTATTTCAAGTGGAAACGCATTTGTATGCAGTTGTTAACTCTGAGAGTTTCACGCACACACACAGACACACACAGACACACGCACGCACACACTCAAACTCACACATGCACAAACATACTATATTATCGTCTCTGTCAGGTGGAAACCTCATAATGTTCCACAAACTTTTCAGGATTCATATTAAAAAAATGGCAAAAGTAGCAGATCTACAAGCTACAAGCCCTATTTTATACCTAGGCTATTTGAAACTAGCCGATCTACAAGATGCGACGCGTTGTGAGCTTGTAAATCAGCTATTTTCAAATATTTTAGTACTTTTACTTTTGCCACTTCAAGGACATTTTGATACCAATACTTTTGTACTTTTACTCAAGTAAATGTTGAATTCCGAACTTTTACTGTAACAGAGTAGTTCTACATTGCAGTATCTTTTACTTAAGTAAAACATTTGAGTACTTTTTCCACCACTTTGTGTGTGTGTATATGTATATATATATATATATATATATATATATATATATATATATATATATAGAGTCAGTGCCACACTGACTTACACATTTGTGTAAGCGTCTGTTCATGCATGGGTGTGTGTGTGTGCTTGCGCGTGTGTGCGTGCATGTGCGTGCGTGTGTGCGTGCGTGCGTGCTGAAGCTAGAGCGAGGTTAAACGTCTCTTGCAATATCCCTGGGTGTCGATCAGACCAGAGATGTTCACAGAACTATGTAAATGCATGTAAATGCATGTGTTCACACACAGTATAGCTGCAGACCATACAGCTTAAACAGCACAAACACATTCTACATGCTGATGGCTGTGCTTATTAATGCAACACACTGTTTCTCCTCTCTGTCGAGCAGAAACCTGTTATCTCCTTATTCTAACTGTTTTTTTTCCCCGTAAATCAACGCCCTACTTTATCATACTACGGGCGTCACATAAAAGCATCAAAAGTAGCAGATCTACAAGCTCGAGAGTGCATGCTGATGTTGTGCTCATTAATCCATTTAGACCAGGAAAGCATCTTGTGTCATTTTAGATTTCTTTGGCAATTAAAAAAAAATAGCAGATGTACAAGCTCATAGCGCGGCACAGAGTGCCATGCTCTGAGCTTGTAGATCTGCTATTTTGGGGGGAAATCATGTGCTACGATCTGTGCTTCTGGGGGTCCCTGGAACAACATATTTTTAGATGGGGTTTCACGATCAAATGATGTATTTGGCCGCGGACCCCCATCTCAAAATGTTTTGTTCCAGGGACCCCAGCCCAGACACAAAGATTTGAGGTGCAAATGTTCGCTTTAAATACATTTATTCAAAGATTTGCACACATTTTCACGATTTAAGTTTTCTTTTCACATTTAATCACTTTTCAGTCATTGGTTTGACGATAATTACCCAAGGCAAATATAAAGGTGCAGCAGTGGCCTCCGAAGGTAGTGTGTGGCTGACGGAATCGGTATCCCAACAATTTATTTTCTGTTCACTAAAGAGCTGGAGGGACGGTGCGACTCGTGTATGTTAATGAACAAACCCTCCATAGCCGTGATTACTATCAGAATATAGAGCTATTTAACACTAAATTCAACACAAAAAAATATCATATTCATCACTTCTCATCGAAAATAGCAGATCTACGAGCAAACGCAATAATGTTGTGAGCTTGTCGATCATCTAAATCCCGGTGGTGCGATTTGCTGTCGATGGAAACAAGTTGAGGGCCCAAGTATAAAGACCCTTAATTGGGGGACGCGGGTCAACAAAGTATAATGGTTTTACTGTAAGTGGCTAAAGGTAACAGAATGAACACATGCTCTTTGATTGTCCACCCATCCATCTTCATCCGCTTATCCGGAGCCGGGTCACGGGGGCAACAGTTCCAACAGAGAGCTCCAGACTTCCCATTTCCTGGGCCTCATTAGCCGCTTCATGTTGGGACTGATCCCACGGTGTTCCAAGGCCAGCGTGGAGACATAATCCCCCCCATCTGCTCCTTTGGTCTGCCCCGTGGCCTCTTCCCAGCGGGACCTTGTTCTCAAACTTTTTCATGTCAAAGACCCCCAAATTAATATGTGTATGTGTGAGTATTTGTGTATGTGTGTATGCGTGTGTGTGGGTGGGTGGGGGGCGGGGGGAGGTCCCCCCAGATGACAGTGAAGTGATAATTTAAGGACTTTTAAGACCTTTTTAACACATTGGGTGCCAAACACGGTCTGAACCGTGTTTGCACAGAGTAGCGCTTCGGTGCCGAACACGGTCTGAACCGAGTTTTCAGTCTTTTTTTGTTTTGTTATTTTTTTCCACACGGGAGGGGCTGGAGCAGCTCTGGAATCACCCACAGTGATTCTGAGAAGGAAGGGCCTTATAGATCACCGTGCCAAAAAACATGGCTCCCCATCCGCTTCCGTTCTATCTCCTTCTCTAAAACCCCTATAACTCCGAGACTTTTTACGTTGGGGAAAACGACTCATTTTGTATGCGCGATCGCTGCGCCATTGTGACCCGCGTGAGAGATGTTATCGTTCCAGGCGTTAGCCAGGACCATCGTGCAAAATGCACGCATGCTTTGTTTCACATGGAATGCACGTCGTGGAGTCTACAGCCTAAACAGCACCGCGCAGCTCAACGGTGAGATTTCTGCCACCGAACGTAATCTGTTATTATATAATTCTGGCACCGAATGTGTTAATACCAAAAGAAATCTGGTCAGATTGTCAAAATATATGAGAAAGAGGCAAAACATTTGAATATAGCCAATCAACGCCTTGCAACACAAGCTGTTGTGAGCTTGTAGATCTGCTATTTTCACAATATTTATCTGTGGGAATTGGGTCAAACTACATGTAATGTGTGTGTTTATGTGTGCGTGCGTTCGTGTGTGTGTGCGTGTGTGTATGCTGCCACGGACCCCCATCTGAATATATCTTGTGCCAGGGACACTGGCTGTTAGAATATTCAACATAAAAAAAATATCTTGGCTATTTTCAAATAGCCTATGCATGTAGGTTTAAAGTGGCTAAACAGATTTTAATTATATTTTGATTATATATAGCTATTAACTAAATTAGCTGGGGACACACTGGAACCCCCCGTGGGGGTCCCTGGACCCCACTTTGAGAACCACTGCCTTAGACCTTCCTAGGGAAGATGCTCAGGAAGCATCCGTACTAGATGCCCGAACCACCTTAACTGGCTCCTTTCCAAGTAAAGGAGCAGCGGCTCTACTCTGAGTCTCTCCCGCTATTTGATTGTACAGTATGTACAGTAGATCAGTGGTTCTCAACCTGTGGGTCGGGACCCCCAGGGGTGTCCCCACATGATTTGTTTTTTTGGGGGAGGGGACCCCCAGATGACAGTGAAGTGACTTTTAAGACCTTTTTTAAATACCAAAAAAAAAATCTAATCTGGTCAAACATTGGCCAAATTGTCCAAATATATAAGAAAGAGGCAAATATTGTGATTACAGCCGATCTACATTCTCACAACGCCTCGCAACGCAAGGCGTTGTGAGCTTGTAGATCTGTTATTTTCACAATATTTATCTGTGGGAACTGAGTCAAACTAAATGTAATGCCTCAACTCCTACATTCCAAGTGCTTATCAGTGTGTGGGGGGGGGGGGGTCCCCAGTTCAAAAATGATTATTTTGGGGCGTCATGCAGGGCCTGAAAAGGTTGAGAACCAATGCAGTAGATGAACGGAGTCCTGCTCTCCCGGGCTGCATGTGTTGTAGTGTCAGGTGGTGTGGCGATAGAACAGGTGGTGGTGCTGTGAGCGCATTATTCTGCTTTGATGACCAACCGACCCGGGTGCTCTGAGGCTGATCCTTCACATCACTGCTTACCAGTGTTAAACTATGAAGGAAAATGTTATGTTTGGATGCGCTCGGGTGAAAATAGCAGATCTACAAGCTCCCAACGCGTCGCTCTGCGACACGTTGTGAGCTTGTAGATTGGCTATTTTCAGCATGCAAGTCTAAAATCAGGCATTACGACACCATCAAGGCCCGCCAAAATTATTTGTTGTCGACAAAATCAACTGTAGATTTAGTCGACGAAAATCTTGATATTTAGTCGAATAAAACAAGACTAAAACTAAAACATTTCAGATGACTATGACTAAAAGTAAATACAATTTCATTCAAAAGGCTATGACAAGAACTAAACCAAAATTTGTTGTCAAAATTAACACTGACTTTTTTTTTTCTTCCTACGAACCTCTCGTTTACATCCGCCAAAAGCCCCCCCCCCCCCCCCATACAGTGAATAGTTAAAATAGCCAATCTACAAGCTCACCATGCATGGCATTGCTATGTGTCGTGAGCGTGTAGATCGGTTATGTTTTAGCTATTTTTAAAACTTGATTTCTTATTTTACAATATGACCTGCGCAAAATAGGGATGCCAGGTTGAAAGTAGATGAAAGCAACTTATGATGTTTTATTGTTTTTAACATGGCCTCATGCACTGGTCAGAGTGCTGGTCATAACAGACTGAACTAGACCAGGAGACCTGGTTCTGCCAGACCCAGAGTGTACCCAGAATAAGTACTTTATAAGATCAGAGCACTACGTCACGGCTAAGCCGGACTTCACATGACGTGTCAGCCTGTGTCCCTTTTCAGAGGTCCCTTCTATGGCCATGTATGGACGAAAGGGGGGACTGAATGGCCGGACTTCGCTTGACGTGTGTGCAGAGGAACAATTCCGACATCCCCATATATGGACGAAAGAGGGACAAAAGATGGACAGACATTTATCCCCATATATGGACGAAATAGGGACCCTCTGGGTCTGGCAAACAACAACAACAACTACAACCCAGGCAACCTAGAGGTGTGCATAGTTGAACCGCTTCACTCAGCGTCTTTCTTTCCAGTGTGTAGTGTGTTTCAGGCAGTGAGTGTTTTTTTCCCAGCACAATCTGGTGGACTGAACTGGTAAGTGAGGAGAAGCCTGTGTCTTCAGAACATCTAACTGACTAGATTTTCAGGCCGCTACGAAGCCTTCAAACCTTGTCCTATGTTGCACTGATAAGAGCAATGGTCAACGAAATATGGTCATTTGAAGGTGGCGAACACTGCTGCAACACTGTTGCAAGTGCATCACTGCTCAACAACACTGCTATCGATGCTATCGAGCAGTGATGCACTTGCAGCACCCAGGCCCCCACTATCTTACCTGTGCGACCTTGCGTTCGGGAGGGAGGGGCACTTCCGGGTTGCATCACTGAACTTCAAGCCCCTCAGAGAGTGTGTGGGTGAAGTTTCAAGGAAATCCGACAAACCGGAAGTAGTCATTTTTTACTAAATTGGAAGTGTTTGGGACCACCCACCAAGTTTGTAGTCTGTTTGCATGCTGTGAACTGGAGTTATGGCTGTTTAAACCCCAGCCAATAGGAACTCAGATCAGCAAAATACAGCCCGTCCCTATTGGCCGTCTAAGTGCACCCACTAAGTGTGCGGCCTTTAGCATGCTGGGAACTGGAGTTGTGGCTATTTTAAGCCCAGACAATAGGAACACGGAGGGGGTGGGGCTTAAGCAATTACATCATGTCCCTATTGGCCGTCTAAGAGCACATACCAAGTTCGGGGCTTTTGGAATGCTGGGAACTGGAGTCATGGCTGTTTAAAGCCCAGCCAATAGGAGTTGGGGCTTAAGCAATTACAGCCTGTCCCTATTGGCCGTCTAAGAGCACCTACCAACTTTGGGGCGTTTAGCATGCTAGGGACTGGAGTTTTTCCCCTGTGTGGACACGCTGGTGTTTCTTCAGGTCACTTGACTGAATGAAACTCTTGCCACACTGTCTACAATTGAAAGTTTTTTCTCCGGTGTGAATACACTGGTGTTCCTTCAGTCTATCTAACCGACCAAAACTCTTGTCACACTGGTTACAGTAGAAGGGTTTCTCTCCAGTGTGGAGCAGTTGGTGTCTCTTCAGACTCCCTAAGTGACTGAAACTCTTGCCACACAGTTTACAGGCGAAAGGTTTTTCCCCAGTGTGGCTACGCAGGTGTCTGTTCAGGTTACCTGACTGAATGAAACTCTTGCCACACAGTTTACAGGCGAAAGGTTTTTCTCCGGTGTGAACCTTCTGGTGTGTCCTCAGATTATTTAAGTGATTGAAACTCTTGCCACACAGTTTACAGGCGAAAGGTTTTTCCCCAGTGTGGACAAGATGGTGTCTCTTCAGGTCACCTGACTGACCGAAACTCTTGTCACATCTTTTACAGTGGAAAGGTTTTTCTCCTGTGTGGACACGCTGGTGTGCCTTCAGCTGACTCATCCGACTGAAACTCTTGTCACACTGTTTACAAGTGTGTTTCACGCGTAAGTCATCGGATGTGTCTTTACTTCTCCTGGCTGAAATGGAGTCCTGGTAAGATCTCGGTTGTTCGGTGTCTCCTTGTTTCTGTCTGGTTAGAGAGCTGATATTTTTCTGACGGGAAGATGAGAGGATCTGACAATAGAGGTCGTTGTGACCTCTCTCCATGTGTTCATGGAAGACGACCTGAGACGTCAAGGCGCATGTACACTCAGAACAGGAGACCTGAATTTTGGAAGATTGGTCCATCGTCGAAGGTTCTTCTACATGAGCTGTAAATTGGACGGCGTCTCTTGGTGGCTGGAAGATTTTGTGGATAAATCTCTGTCACTGCTCTTCTCTCCACTCAGTATCTATCTCTCATTAAATCTCTATTATATCCTTGTCTCTCTGTCCTTACATAGAGACCACCTAGTCGTACTCAGACTAAATGTGATGTCTTCAAGACATCTTCACATCTTATTCATGCTGACCTGAGCTCCGGTCTGACATCACACAACACAAGCTGATGACATATTTCATAACGACACGGATTTGCACAGCTATCATTGTAATTCATGCATCAGTGGACTGCATTTGTATGACGTATTTATTTGTGCAGATTTTTCTCTTAAATGACAATGGCTGTATAGCAGGTGCATCTAATTTTAATCCTTACTTATGGTATGTATCACAATGCTCGTACACCAGATATATATTTTTTCTAAATATGGGGTTAACATGACACCCGAGTTAATGTTTTGAGGGCAAAAACAATAATAAATAAATCTTAAAAAAAAAACGCAAACAAATTTGCGTGCGTGCATGCTCCCGCTGCCCTCGCACAGGGCCTCGCATTTCTCCCAGACGGCTCTGGACGCAATATTAACTCAATTTTGCTGACACAGCCACCCCCCCCCCCACCCCCACTTTGAGAACCAATGTTTTAGATGTTTTACACACTGCTGCCAACACATTAAATAATGCAACAATTACTTTATTCAGTTTGTATACACTTTTTAAAGTAGCAGAAGCGATGCATTGTGAATTTGTAGATCGGCTATTATTCTTTCATTTTTTTTTCCTTTTTCGGCTATTTTAAAAGCAAGTGCTCCGGTAGTTTAACTCAAGTCCATACTTTCACGTACATTGTTCCACCACTGACTTAATCCAAATAATGGTGAAGAAAGCCCCATGGGTCTTGTTATGAAGCCTAATGGCCACCGGCAGGAAGGGACTGGCTGACACGGTCACCCCTAATTGGCAATATGTTGCCGTTTTCTCTGCAACATTTCCTTGCTAATGAGCGGAGGGACACAATTATCTTTTTTGGGGGGGGCAAATGAACCAGTGGCAGCACCTGAACAATGTGGCCTGAATTACCATCCCTCCCTCAACACTAGAGTTGGGTATCAAAAATGTCGTTGCTGTCGGGCAGAAACCTATATTTATCTCCATATTCTAACTTCTTGTGGTTTTGTTTCGTAACTTAACGCCCTACTTGATCACACAACCGCGTCACACACAAAAGCATCAAAAGTAGCAGATCCACAAGCTCGAAATGCGGCTTGAAATGCGGCGCGAAGCGACGCGTTTTGTGCTTGTAGATCTGCTACTTTGATATTTTTCTAATTTGAATCCTGAAAATTCAAGTAGTAAGTTCAAGTAGCAAAGGTAAAAGTGCTCATTATGCAGAATGTCTGTTTCAGAATCATATAGCCTAGCATGCTATTGGACTACGTACAATGATTGATCATTAACCACTTCAGCTTTGTTTTATACTTACCTCAAGCTCACAACTTCAGAGCTTGTAGATCTGCTAATTTGAAACATTTTGAATATGTTTTATTTATTTATAACTAATCATCTAAAGCTGCTGCGTACCTAGCAACTAATGCTGCAAAATAATTGCATTGGAGAACAAGTTTGAAGTATCCTCAAATGGAAATACTCAAGTGAACTAAAAGTACCTAGAAACTGTACTCAAGGAGAGAGAGGGAGAGACAGAGAGAGAGACATGTGGTTACAGTAGCTTGATGCTCCATTAGTTGTGTGCTCAGTAGGAGGATCCAGCTCATTATCCAATTAGCTCTGCTCGTTAAGATTGACAGCTGGCGGCCAGACTCCCATTCCAACACCATTAACAACATGACGCCATGCGCTCTGCGCTGTGGCTAATGGCTAATTGCTAAGCATGCTAGGAGAGGCTAATATGAACAGCTAGCTGCGGGACAGAGAGAGAGATTATGCCAGGTAGGCCTACATCCAGCGCCACAGGTCGGCTCACAGAACTCCATTAGGAAGTGTTGATCAAATATGAATCGATATTATGTCACTTCATTGCCTATTTCTCGCCTCAAATGTAAAAAAAAAAAAATCCTAGACGTGAGCTTCTATCAGTTAGATTCTTTGAAGACTGCTCCTCACCTACACAATTTAGTCCACAAGATGATGCTGAAAGGACCAAAAGATACTGTACATTGTCTGAAACACACTAAAGAAAGACGCTGAGCCAAGCAGATAAACTATGAACTACGTCTCAAGTCAGACAACGCTGCTGCAGATTTTCTACCAGCCTGTCATGGTTAGTGCTCTCTTTGTGATTGCCGGCTGGGACACTAACAACCTGAACAGGCTACTGAGGACGGCTGACTTCGTTCTTGGGGCCTCACTGGATGGGGTGGAGAAGGTGGCTAAGGTGAGACCAACGAGGAAGCTGGAAGCTCTCATGGCCAACCAACCCCCCCCCCCCACCCCCTCCACATGGAGATTGTGGGGCAACTGAGCAGGAGAGGTTCATCTACCCCAAGAGGAATTATAATAGTACTTGGTCTGAAGTAGCTCTGAAGTAAAAACAGTACAATACTATAAGGACACTATCTGACATGGTTAATGTGTGTTATTTCCTTTCTTTTTTTGATGGTTCTTACCCTGCTATCTTTGCCCCTCAAAATATTAAGTCAGGTGTCTTTGAGATTGACAGGATATGACAGGAGATTGATAGGGCGTTGCCCCCTTGGGGTGTCGACCCTCTATCTTGTTGTCTCTGCCAGGCCGAAAGGCATGGCGAGAGTATGTTTTGCACCCTGTCCGTCCGTCCGTGTGTCCGTCTTTGTGTGTGTGTGTGTGTGTGTGTGAGTGTCTGTCTGTGAACAGCTAATCTCCGGCACCGTTGGCCCGGCCGCTGCGAAACTGTGCACACACACTCCCTGGATGCCAAAGCCGAACCTCTGCCCCGAATTTTAGCGCCACCAGCAGGCCGATTTGTGCAAAACACATCTTTGGATATCACTCCCACAGATTTTGTCCAAACCTCACGCAAATTGGTACACAGTATCTCTATAGTCATGTGATCAACACAGATCTGTCCGATTGTCCATATTCCATCCTGATTGGCTAAGATTGGCTTCCAAAGTTTGCAGGATTGGTTTTGAACAAAATGCCTCAAATCATCATGTGATTTCCGTGAAATTTTGCACGCAGATTCCCACTAGGCCGGGGAAGAAATGCCAACCTTTTCACATTGGCCTGTTATAGCGCCACCAGCAGGTCTAATCTGGCAAAACACATATTTGGAACAAAATGCCTCAAATCATGAATGCAGTGTCCGATTGAAAGGCCTAAGAAGAACTGGCACCCTTTTCACATTGGCATATTATAGCGCCACCAGGAGGCCACAATAACCTATCTGACCTGGCGGAGACCTGTGCTCCGAGGAGCGCTTTTTCTAGTTGTTTTTGAAACATCATAAAACAATGTTCTCTCTCTCTCTCTCTCTCTCTCTCTCTCTCTCTCTCTCTCTCTCTCTCTCTCTCTCTCTCTCAGGTCATGGGGTCAGACACAGACGGTGACTACGTTCCTATGCATGGTAACGTTGACAGCCATCCTAAACCAGCGGGCCACAGCATCGCCACCCAGACCAGCCCACCTCCATCAGCTGCTGCAGCCTTCTTCATCAGGTTGGCTATCCTCTTCTCTTTTTTTTTTACATTTAGAAGCAGTCTCCATCTTCTGTCTTCAGTTCTCCACTAATCGCGCTGCGACGCGTTGTGAGCTTGTAGATCGGCTATTTTCAGAGCGCAACACCCGAGCGCAACCAACCATAAAATTACTTGTCTTTTAGTTCTACCGGATCTCTTCTCCACTAGTCCCTCCCTGACATTTTAGTCTAGCTTTTATTTGTTGACAAAAAATTGTCAATATATTTAGTCATAGTTTTAGTCATCACCGCTTAGTTTATATTTAGTTTTTATTACGTTTTCGTCAGTGAAAAAAAGGTAGTCGACCGAACATCTTTCGTCATAGTTTTAGTCGACGAAATCAACACCGGTACAGTTTCTGGCTGCTCTACCCACCCGTGATACTGAACGTTTTTCTCCTGACAGCATGAGAAGATGTTTGACACACATTCTCTTCCTGTAGGGTGTGTGTGTGTGTGTGTGTGTGTGTGTGGGGGGGGGGTTGTTGCATTCACTATTTTTATCCCCGGAGATGATGACGGGCTCAGTTGTCAGGAAGCAACCACCTGTCTCCTGGATTACGGCGGAGTTTGTAGTCGATGTCTGCAAAGCGCGGCTCTTTTTTCCTCTGCAGAGTTTCACCCTGTCAGTGTGAATGTGAACCCGGACATGTCTGTCAGCAGCACAGACACACACCACAGCTCCGCACGAATCTACATATAACATACACATATTGAAAATATAGCATAACTTAACCCATTCAAACTGGGAAGGCATCTGTGTAACCACTTTAACTATATTTTATACTTTGGCTATTCAAAAATAGCAGATATACAAGCTCATAGCGCGGCACCGAGTGCCGCGCTATGAACTTGTAGATCTGCTATTTTTGCCAGACCCAGGGGGTCGGCCTACATGAGGCTTTGTCGGTCGGCCTGTCCCTCTTTTCCTACCTGTCCCTCTTTTCCTACCTGTCCCTCTTTTCCTACCTGTCCCTCTTTTCCTACCTGTCCCTCTTTTTGATTGGCCAAGCTTCGCGTGACACTTAGTGCTCCGATCTTCAGATTTCAACCACTAGGGGTCTGGCAGTGCTCCGAGGAGCAACTTTTCTAGCTGAAAAACATTTGTGCAAATCTTTGAATACATATATTTTTGAAACAACATTTTTTACTCAAATCTCTGCTTCTGGGGGTCCTTGGAACAAAACATTTTGAGATGGGGGTCCGCGGCCAAATACATATAATTTTGGGGGTCCTTGACATGAAACAGTTTGAGCACCACTGGTTATAGCAACAATAGTCTTTCAGAAAACTGTTAGGATGCAGTAGAATTGGAACCTCAGGTCTTGATGGGTTAAGCTATAGCTCTAGATAAAACCTCATATTATCTCCAAAACTGTTACTTTTCAGGATTCAAATTCAAAAGCATCAAAAGTAGCAGATCTACAAGCTCGAAACGCGTCGCGTTGTAGATCTGCTACTTTTGATGCTTATGCATGACTCCGTAGTATGATCAAGTAGGGTGTTAATTTACGCAAAAACGCACAAAGTTAGAATATGTAGATAAGAGGTTTCTGCCCGACAGCGACGATATAAAATAAAACCTTCTTAAAGGGTTAAGCTATAGCTCAAGCTAAAATACTTTTTTATACGTTTTAAAGGCAGTGTATGAGTGCACTTTTCTCACAACACGTCACATTGTGACTTGTACGTCTGCAATTTTTTTGCTGTCTGTTGAAGGAGTATTTATAAGCGTTTAAGGTCAGGTTTAAAAAATACCACAAAATAGGACAATATAATGTCATTCATAATAATGCAGTCCTAAAGTAAGACATAAGCCATGTATCTGCTCACTCTTGATTAATTTCACACCTAAAATACTGCTAGTTTACAACTTTGTAATCAATATTCACTACTTCCATACCGTAGTCCATTTAGTCTATTAGAGCTGTGGAAAATGATCGATTCTAAGATGCACCGTGATGCGTCGTGTGCTTGTAAATGTGCTATTTTTGTCTAATTCCCTGTCACATAAAGATTTGGCGGACCCCTTGTAGTTACTCTGAGGACCCCTAGGGGGTCCCCGACCCCCTGTCGAAGACCCCTGATCTACACCAAGTCTTTTTTCCGACGAATGTTCCCCCCAGAATAGGGATGCTTCAAGTGGTTAAACCTGCCTGCACATCAAAGCCTCCCCATGCAGCCATCTATCTGGTGTAAGACCTGAGATCGATTGGGGGAGGGGCGGGGGGAGAGGAAGCCTTCCTCCTTTTGTCTTTTATCTGTGATCCTTTGAAGTGATCCATTTTATCATCATATCAAAAGAAAAGGCATGACCATTTAGATTTTCTGCACTGACTCGACCCGACAATATAGCTCTCACACACGCACACTCATACACACACACACACACACACACACACACACACACATGTACACGTGCGCACAAGGACCAGCCGAGCCGAGGTCACTTCCTGAATATTGTTCAAATCAGTCAATGGCATCTATAGACTGGATGTCATTTTTGTCGGGGGAATTAATAATCGCAGGGCAATCGTCCCTCCAGGCTCACCACCATAGAAATTGTAATCAAGGATCATAAGTAAACCAAGAACCTTTCATCGGTTTAAACAGTATAATATCATAGAAAATCTATAATCTGTGCATTGAACTATACACACTATGGGTTGCCAGGTCTACAAATGAACCTGGCATCCTCATAACATGCTATCTAAATTACGTTTGCATAAGCCTGCAAGGTCGCCAAGGCTAGGGGCAAGTTTTATAGGAGCGGTGAATGATATTAACACATTTACCCCTAACTATTAGGAGCAGTGGATGATATTACATTTACCATCCTAACAATTAGGTGCAGAGGGTGATATTAATGCAGTGCCTGGGGAGCAGTAAGGTTTTAAGTGACTTGCTCAGGGATCTCAGCTATTGTTATAATAATGTATTATTTGCCAAGAATAAGACAGAACAACTGAAACAGCCTTTCACTACGATAGTGTGTGTTGATGTGTACAGTAGTGTGTTTTGGCATGTCAGTGTGTGTAGTGTGTGTAGTTGTGTGAAGTGTTTCCTTATGCATTTGCGTGTTGTGCTGACCTATGTCTTTTTTTTTCTCTGTCATTCACACTTGCGTGCACACACACAATTACACACTCTGTAAACACACACACACATACAGTACATGCATGCTCGTGCACTCATGCATGCAAATGCCCACACACACACACACACACTCACACACACCCACACACACACACACACACAGAAACACATACTTACATGTGCATAATACAGCAGGTACGTTCTCAGCAGTAATGCGTGTCTTTCTCATTTCAAAGTGAGCTGCGTCGCATGAATCCTAATAAGACCCGCTGCGTATCGTCTCTGTCGAGTAGGAAACCTCATATGTCCAAAACTATTACTTTTCAGGATTCAAATTCATAAGCATCAAAAGCAGCAGATCTACAAGCTCAAAACGCGCCGCTTCGCGCCGCGTTTCGCGCCGCGTTTCGCGCCGCGTTTCGCGCCGCGTTTCGAGCTTGTAGATCTGCTACTTTTGATGCTTATGTGTGGGATGCTGTGGTATGATCAAGTAGGGCTTTAATTTACGAAAAAACACACAACAGTTAAAATGTGGAGATAAGAGGTTTCTGCCCGACAGCGACGATATGTAACCCTTCATTTGAACCCTGTTCAAACATAGACAGGCACATGCACGCAGGCAGGCAGGCAGGCAGGCAGACAGAGAGTTGTTATTCATGCTTGTGATAGAACATACATTTGTATTTATAATGAGTCTTATAAGTACATTATATTGCATTATTAAAGTACATTATTACACGGCTTGGTTGAATGCTTGATTCTGTTTGGTCTATCGCTGAATTCAGCGGTGTGTTATTACTGGATAATGACCGATGAGCTCTATAACAGACCGCTGTCTAGGCTCAGAGCACCTGCTCATTACAACGTGCGCTGCTTGATTTTTTGCCGTATCTAACGCGGCAGCCGTGAAAACAAACACACACCATGTCATTTACAACTAAACGTTGCTCTCAAGAATGTTTTTTGAAAACATTTGAAGCGAGAAATAGACAATGCAGTAACCGAATATTGACTTCCTTGTCTTCCGAGCCGACCGTGTCCGCCCAGCGCAAAACTTATGGAATACTTTCATCGCCGTAAGCAAGGAAATACTTTGTTTTGTTGTTACTTTTGCGTCAATTTATTTATTAAGTAGCCATGTAATAAGCGGGATAATTGACGGGTCACCGGTCATTATTGAGAAATAAATCCTGCGTCGCGGAAAACAACTAATTAGCCCCACTGGTCAATGAGGCGTCTATACTCTACTAGTACATATTGATGTCTATGTGCAGGAGCTTTGCAGTGTCACTGCATTCAGTCTCACCACAGGTGGCCCCTATAATGTTCTATTAAAACAAAGTGTGAAGGCAGAGCAGCCATTATCATCATCATCATCCTAACAGCCTGGCAGCCTGAGGTACGAACACTGTTAGCTCTCTGGGGAGCTCCAGCTCCATCAGCCCCCCTGTGTCTACCTCGCTATGCCCAGACATGGAGCCCCGCTGTGGGGGGATGTACAACAACTATACTACCTTGTCCCTTTTATACCCATACTGTATATTATGGAGATCCATGATGCCATCAGTGTATACCCATATATGGGCATCCTGATATGCCCTTAGAAGGAGATCTCTGGTCTCCTTGTGTGGGTCTCCTCTAGTGACATGGAAGCTGACGGGTTTCTGTCCAATTATCTTCTTAAAGCCTGTGATATAGAAAAGTAGAAAAATATACACACATAGATTTTTTTTTTGGAGGTGTTCCAAAAATGTTTAGCATTTCAACTTTACCTGGTATCCCTACAGTATGTATGTTGGTCTTATCATTATATTGTCCAAAGTAGTCAAATAATTTCAAAATGTCTTGAAAACAGCTAAAATAGAAGACCTTAAAGCTCACAACACATTGCATAGCTTTGTGAGCTTGTAGCTCAGCTATTTTAGCTGAGAGAGAGAGAGAGATGAGAGAGAGAGAGAGAGAGAGAGAGAGAGAGAGAGAGAGAGAGAGAGAGAGAGAGAGAGAGAGAGAGAGAGAGAGAGAGAGAGAGAGAGAGAGAGAGAGAGAGAGAGAGAGAGAGAGAGAGAGAGAGAGAGAGAGAGAATAATTTTTAAGATTGTTTTTTATCATGTATTGGATACCTGAAAAGTTATAAAAAATAATATGTTTAGATGCAGCTTGCCGCGTATACAAAACAATACACTGCTTTTCAGTTTGAGCCAATAAAAAAAGTATGGGATTATTATGCAATTAATCACGCAATTAACTACACAAAACCATGCAAATTAATGGCACACGTGGTGATCTCAGCTTGTGTCAGATGTAAGGAGGGGGGGGGGGGCAGTGTTCATGGTACGAGGAGCACAGGGGCAAACGGAGGGTGAGGTTTCTGTCACCTTCACCCTGCTGCTCGTTGGGTGTTAATTAATAAGAAGTGCTGATGAAGGAGGAAGAGCAGATAATATGAACAGCGTTATGCATTTTACATTCTGCTTCTCACATCCATAAAACATGCATCTCCATATTTCAACGTTATTACATTTTGTTGTAAATGAATGCCCTGCTTCTGTTTCTCAAACTTGTTCATGTCAAGGACCCCCACATTTTTATGTATTTGGCGGACCCCCCCCCATCTGAAAATGGATTGTGCCAGGGATTGTGCCCCTGTGTGTAAAAATAAATAAATAAAATGTATTTATAAATTGTATTTCTATATGTAATGATTTTATACAATTATACCCAACGTATAAAGCATGGATAAAGTGGTTAAAATGATTGTGATGCTATGTTAACTACTTTTGCTGGGGACCCCAGCAAAAGCCTCGCACTGCGAGCCGTTGCGATTTTTTTTTTTGGGGAACCCGTAGTTTGGGAACCACTGAACCAGAGCTTGTGACTAAATAATAACTACATCGGAATAGGATCCATGTTATTCCCTTTCCTGAAAAGTAACGCTTTTGGTTTCACGCCGACAGCGTGGAACATGAAACGGCTGCATGAGCCCCTAGAAGTCGTCCTCATACCGTATTCACTTTCAGCTTTTCATCAAAAGACCTAAAAGACGCATGATGGAGAGAGATGGAGAGACATGCATGATTCATAGTGACCGGTCCTTCATGTCAGCCATCTGTAGCAGTGATTACAGCTGTTATTAACCATCAGGGATGCACCCATACTTCGGCCACGTATCGGTATAAGTTACAGGAGTTTTTACTCTATGGTGTTTGTGATATGTAATGTAAGCTTACCATAATCACAAACATTATCATGTCATATTGAAGGCATATTGACTCTTTTTTTAACTAACTCCAGTCACTTTCATTTCAGCACAGCTGAGGTGTGTGTGTCACTGTCCAGCTGACGCTCGTTGACACTCGTTAATGTTACTTGCATCAAGGCAATTATGCTGTGTTTCTGCAGATTCTGAACAGTTATTTCTTATAGTGAAGATGTATTTGTTTCCCTGGCACAAAAGGGGGAAATAATAACACCAAAAACTGTATCGGCTATCGGCTAAATTGTTATTTTAAACATCGTGTCGTATCATACACGCTGAGGAAGGCTTGACGCCGAATCGCGTCCGTGTGTGCTGTGTTTGTCCGTGCACACAAATTAAAAGTACCAGAAGGACTTCGGAGTGCTGGCTATTGCTTTATTTACTGTGAATCTTTGTGAGCCGCGCACCCGCAAACTGCACCATATACAGACTGAGAGTGCTCGTTGTTATTTTCTAATGTGTGTTGGGTGGCCAGGGGAGAGGAGGAAATAAAAGAGAACAACTATATTATAGGAAAAAACACATAATTATGCACCTAAAATAGGGTTAGGGTTACCCAAAGCATTAGGGTTAATGTGGTTAACAAGCACACAATCTAAATCAGTTTATTAACACAATACATCATTATCCAGTCACATACTGTATGTGTGCATGTACGATTGCACTCAAAACGATTGCAAATTATGCTTATTGGCAAAACTCACAAACTGTCAGCTCTTGGAAATAAACAAATCAAACAAGAACAATTTAAGTAGCTCAACACAACTAATATTACAAGTGGTTTCTCCACGCTCAACACAAAATGCCAATTTCAGTGACCACCGCAGTCTCAAAATTATTCCGACCCTCCATGACAAGCATCAGTAGTCCTTACAGTTCTTAGCAGAGCACCCTTTTGCTGTTATGACATGCTGCAAACATGATGCATCGCCAGCCACCAGCTTCTGGTATGGTCCCTGAGGAATCTTAGCCCATTCCTCGTGTGCGTACTGCTACAGAGACACTCATTCACTCCTTCATCGCATCCAGACTCCACTACTGCAATATAGCCTCCTGTACGGTGTCACCACCAAAGTTCTTCATAAACTACAGTGTGTGTGAAACTCTGCCGCCCGCCTGCTCACCAGAACCCGATCCAGAGACCACATCCACCCCAGTCCTCCACGACCTCCACTGGCTCCCAGTCAAACACTGAATTCGATTTCACCACCTCCAATGCCCTCAACAACCAACCAGGCTTACATTTCTTTTCTTTTTTACTACATTTTTTATCCCACGATTTTGCAACCCAATTTTTTTCACCCAGTACCAATTGTTTAAGTAATCCTGGGCGGTACACTCCCTCTGCCAGCCTATGTAGAGCCCAGAGTCAAGCTCATGCCTCCTTCAATGCATGAGAGCTAACAAACTTTCTTATCACCTGACAGGGGAGAGTTTCCCTGGTAGGATGTACTGTAGCGTGTGGAAGGAACACGTTATTCTGACCAGTTCCTTTCCCCTCCATCAGGCGCCCCGGCTGACCAGGGGGAGGCAGTATAGAGACCAGGATTACTGCATGTTTTTGTGTGGGTACCTATCCTAGGGGACATGGGGAGAACATGCAAACTCCACACAGAAAGGCCCTTTCACCAACCCCACCTAGGGTATGGGCGCTGATGACACGGAGGAGAGGACACGCCCCCCAGCGCCCACAGCGTCCCCGGCGGGAATCGAACCCAGGACCTTATAGCTGTGAGGCGACAGCGCTACCGACTGCGCCACCGTTGCCTCCCCGTTACATTTA
>NC_137616.1:45286261-45303761 GCF_963280865.1 Gymnoscopelus braueri | reverse complement strand
GAGCCCAGACTTTGTGGGCTTTAAGGCTTTAATTAACCTTAGCCTTCTTCTCTTAACACGCCCAAGGGGTCGTTTTGACCCAACCGGTCTCTGCAGGGACCGGTAAACACTTGGTAAATACTGCACTTGGAGACCGCACTAGACCTTAGAGCGTTAGATCGCACACGTGGGAATTGAACGATTTTTGCTTCGATCTGTGGCTCCCCCCCTGGGAGAACAGGGACACCGCAGGGCTCTGTGCATAATGTCTGTGCACGCTTTCCATGGCCACTATACTAGAGTACACATTCATCATTTATTTGTGTTGAATGATAATTTGTTTGGATGGGGATGTGTTGAGGAATTATGTCACTGTCCCTAGGATGGTTATTATTATTAGCTTTAAGAGCTGCAGGTTCTAAAACCTAAAGTTATTTTGAGATAAACGTAGAGAACCAGTGTCACCAGTCAGCCGGTGACTCTGGTTATACGTTTATCTCTTGGCTTTTCAGGGCTTTATAATGGTAGGATTTGAGGTCACTCATTTTTAGGAGTTTAAGGTGTTTGAATGTGTCATTTCTTTTCAGCGTTGATTCTTGGAGGGTATCGCCCAATTCTGCATGCATTGTTGGGAGTTTTCCACTCCCACCAAAAAAACTGTGCACACAGGCTTTTCAATTCATATTTGTTCCATTTTCTGAATTCATGTTTTTTTTTGGAGAGAGGAGCCAAAACCTGGCTCACTGCAATACACTGCAATGGGCTCAATCACTGACTGTGCTCTCTCTCTCTCTCTCTCTCTCTCTCGCTCTCGCTCTCGCTCTCTCTCTAATCTAATTTCCTGGATATTTATATCTACAAACATGGCAGGAAAATACAAATATTCTGCAATGTCCTCATGCACGTATGCACACACGCACGCACGCGCACACACATACATACATACACACACCACATGGCCCAGGGGCTTCCTACTGTGCCCTTGGTGGAAGCTGTAATTACAGCCTGGATGGATATGGATAGATGGGGGGGGGGGAAGAGAGAGAGAGAGAGAGAGAGAGATGAGAGAGAGAGAGAGAGGAGAGATAGAGAGAGAGAGAGAGAGAGAGAGAGAGAGAGAGAGAGAGAGAGAGAGAGAGAGAGAGAGAGAGAGAGAGAGAGAGAGAGAGAGAGAGATGAGAGAGAGAGAGAGAGAGAAAATTTAAAAGAGACTGATAACTAGTATAGCGATATTAGTAGTAGGAGCAGGAGAGGGTAGGATAAAAGGAGGATGAAAGAGAATGATGGAGAGGAGAAGATCTAATCAATCTCCTCTCCTCTCCTCTCCCTCTCCTCTTCAGAGCTGACCTGAAATCAGAGCTGTAAGATAACACTGTTGCTGTTTGGTGGAAATCTTGTATGTAAAAAAGACAATTTAACAGCCGCTCTGCAAGTATCCGTCCAATTTACAGCCACATCGCTGTGTGTGTGTGTGTGTGTGTGGTGTGTGTGTGTGTGTGTGTGTGTGTGTGTGTGTGTGTGTGTGTGTGTGTGTGTGTGTGTGTGTGTGTGTGTGTGTGTGTGTGTGTGTGTGTGTGTGTGTGTGTGTGTGTGTGTGTGTGTGTGTGGAGATACGTTTACAATCTAATCACCTTTGTCTAATCCCATGACCTGTTGTTTTTTCTAGACATGTTAATCCCTATTAACCCCACTTAATCCCCATATCGTTGCTGTTGGGCAGAAACTTCTTATCTCTATATTTTAACTTTTTTTGACAGTCTTTCTGAATTAACGCCCTGCTTGATCATACTACAGCGTCACACAAAAACATCAAAAGTAGCAGATCTACAAGCTTGAAACATGGCGTGAAGCAGCACGTTGTGAGCTTGCTGCTACTTTTGCTATTTTTCAATCCTGAAAATTAACCTGACAAAAACGTTTATAAACGTTTTTGAGAATTTAGCTATTGCAAAAAAAATATGGCAAAAAATATATATATATATCTAAAATTATTCTTTATTTTTGGGTTTTTTCCGTTTTTCCGTTCGTCACAAGGAACCAGGAGATAACATTTTCCAAAAAGTTGCTGCTCCATTCACTTCAATGTTAAAAAATAAACGGACAAAAAAATGTTTTTTTTGTTTAAGCTGTAAACATGCTGGCAGTCTGTGAGTCCTATTTTTGAAAAACCCTGGCAGTTTAAGAGTTAACAGTTTTGGACATTTCTGGCGGTCCGGGGAATCGAACCAGGAACCTTTCGGTTGCAAAGTCGCTCCTCTAACCTTTAGGCCACCGCTGCCCTGTGCTGAACATCTGTCTGTCTGTCTGTCTGTGTTGTAATCCACAGGGCCGCCCAGAAGCTCAGTCTGTCTAAGAGGAGGAGGTCCCAGCAGCCCGTCCCGGGGCCCCCGGGGGGGCCCCTGTCCCCCGGGGAGGGGGAGGAGGGGGCGCCGGGGCCCCTGCTCTACACCGGGGGCTTCAGCGGGGCGCTGCAGCTCAGCCCCCCCGCCGTGCCGCCATGCCTCCTCAGAGCGGGGGCAAAGGTCAAGGACACGCCCGGCATGGGGAAGGTAAGAGACGTGGTGTGTGTGTGTGTGCGTGCGCGTTTCTGTGCGTGTGTGTGTGTGTGTGTGTGTGTGTTTGTGTGCGTGTGCACGGCATTCATACCCTAATTTGTATGTGTGTCTGTGCAAGCCTAGGTGCATGTTGTGCATCTGTGTGTGTTTGTGAGTGCATGTGTGCTATGTGTGTGTGTGTGTGTGTGCGTGTGTATGTTGTGCTGAAAACACCAAACGATAATGTCATAACTGCATTTCTTGGTGAAGTGCCCTGTCACCGGATTAAACACAATAATAACGTAATAGCTGCACACATTATACAGGACTGGACGGTAATATTGTGGTACTATGCGGGACTAAATGGCAATAAATGTTTTGTTGCGGGCAGGAGCGGCGGTTGTATATGAACTGCGGGCGGTCAGAAATTAAATCATTGCAGGTGGCGGGCGGGCATGGTCAGAAATCCAACGGGAGCGGGCATGGGAGCGGGATTAATTTAACAACAGTCCCACACAGGGCTAGCCTGGTTCCAGACCATAGACCATAAGAATCGGTTCAGAATTGAATGAGTACGGCTATAGTCAAATAGCGTAAAGTGTCCTCTTTTGGGGAATTCAGAATATAGTCACTCTATATTCAGTCTATATATAAATACAATACATTATTTTTAAACATAATCTTTGTCACAGTAATTTATAGTAGTCCATGCACTGCACTGAGGCATGCACAGAGAGAAATGAACTATCAGCTTTGGAGACAGAATAAGTGTGCACAATATATTACAATGTATATAATTGTTTAAATGCTTTATATCATACAACGCAATAAAGCCAGTGGCTTGCTGCGTCTTTTCAGTTAATTTACACTGTGTGTGTGTGTGTGTGTGTGTGTGTGTGTGTGTGTGTGTGTGTGTGTGTGTGTGTGTGTGTGTGTGTGTGTGTGTGTGTGTGTGTGTGTGTGTGTGTGTGTGATGCGCAACGAGTGATCGGCGGGGGCGA
Source organism: Gymnoscopelus braueri (assembly GCF_963280865.1). Classification (NCBI taxonomy): domain Eukaryota; kingdom Metazoa; phylum Chordata; class Actinopteri; order Myctophiformes; family Myctophidae; genus Gymnoscopelus; species Gymnoscopelus braueri. The sequence goes on along the minus strand of NC_137616.1, from coordinate 45,300,247 downwards.
AGGGGGGGGGGCAGCCGGTGTTTTCGGCATGGTTTCGGGTTTCAAGCATTGTTTGTGTGGCCACATGTGGAGGAGGACCATGTATACCTCACGGGAGAAGGGGAAAAACTAAAAAAACGTGCACACGTGATACTTCCGGTTTGAAGTCGGAGTGACCGAGTGGGAGTGAGCGAGTGGCCGAGATTTTCGGGTTTGGAATTTGGCTTATGGCTTTTCACGATCGAAGAAAAATCTGTCAAATCAGAGTCGGGGGTGGGGGTGGTCTAACGACAAGCCAATCAGCGAATATCTGCTAATGACGTCAGATGTGGGAGGATCCGTTGATCTCTTGTGATTGGTTTAGGGAAATTTGAATCCCCTCCCCCTGGTAATCGCGGACATTGCAGCCAATTTCAGACTGAAGCTCCACACAGCTTCAGGCTGATAATCAGGCTAACACAGGGCTCTACCTCCAACCAGCTGTCCAGGGCTATAGGCACTGTCTATGGTGCTGAAACCTCACCTCAATCAGATGGCCAAGACTTTAGGCGCTGTCCGGAGTGCTGAGACCTTCCTTCAATAAGGAGGCCAAGGGCAAGGAGCTGTCCACAGTTCTGAAACCTCGCTTTAACAAGCTGGCCAAGGGCAAGCCACTGTCTGTGTCGGTGAAATCTGTCCTCAGACCTCTGCTCTCCCCGGTGGAACAGGCGTGTGCGTGCATGCCTGCGTGCGTGCGTGCGTGCGTGCGTGCGTGCGTGCGTGCGTGCGTGCGTGCGTGCGTGCGTGCGTGCGTGCGTGCGTGCGTGCGTGCGTGCGTGCGTGCGTGCGTGCGTGCGTGCGTGCGTGTGTGCGTGTTAGTTTGGGTGTGTGTTTGATGCTCAGAGGTAGTGACACGCTCCGCCAGGCACCAAGGTCACAGGTCAGATCAGAAAGTGCTGATAAGTCACAATGCTACCGGCTTTGAACTGAACCTCCGCTGACACACAAACTGTCCACTCTGCACATGTTTGATGGACACATAAAAAATTATATATCGTCTCTGTCGAGCGGAAACCTTATATGTCCAAAACCGTGGATTCAAATTCAAAAGTAGCAAAAGTAGCAGATCTACAAGCTCGAAACGCGGCGCTTGTGGATCTCTAATAATAATGAATTTGATTAATAATACACTTTATGGTAAATCTCAAAGTGCTAGGCCTACAATAAGCAGTTGCATAAAAACCATCACACCACTATAACATATCTAAGAAACGGAAACAAAACATTAAAAACATGAGGGCATAAAGCCTAGAGGTAAAACCAGTGTCGCTAAAAAGATTCTCTTATAATTCTCTTAATAATCAACAGACTGTGGTGCTCTCAGGTGGTCAGGAAGGTCATTCCACAGTCGGGGGGCGGCCGTGGAGAAGGATATGGAGATAAGAGCTTTCTGCCCAACAGAGACAATATATAAATTACATTAACCCATTAAAACCGGTAAAGCATCTGTGTCATTTTAGAGTTTAGTGATATAGCACATTTGTTCTCAAAGTGGGGTCTGGGTACACCGTTTTTGGGGGGTCGGGGAGCCCTCCCGAACCGAACCAACGTGGGTTGGTCTGGTGTAGAATGCAGTTACCTTTACGGGTCTGAAACTCTTGAGAGTGTACACATGTTGTGACTGTGTGTGACACATTTTGACCAAGGTATAGTCCTTAAAAATAATTTCAGAAGTGCTGCTTGTGCAGGTGGAAAACATCCAGCATATAGCAGGTATAAAATCAAGGTTTCATATGCATGTGAACAGTGACATGGTTAAAGTTATGTCCGTAAGAAGATGTCTTCTGTCTTCAGGTGAAGGTGATGTTGAGGATGTGTGTTGTTGTGTCTTCAGGTGAAGGTGATGTTTAGGGTGTGTGTTGTGTCTTCAGGTGAAGGTGATGTTGAGGGTGTGTTTTGTGTCTTCAGGTGAAGGTGATGTTGAGGGTATGTGTGTTGTCTTCAAGTGAAGGTGATGTTGAGGGTATGTGTTGTGTCTTCAGGTGAAGGTGATGTTGAGGATGTGTGTTGTGTCTTCAGGTGAAGGTGATGTTGAGGGTGTGTGCGGTGCAGAGCGACACGTCAGAGTCCTTCCTGAAGGTGGACACGCGCAGGAAGCAGCTGACCCTGTGTGAGGTCACTTCCTCCGGCGCCCAGAGACGGCCCCCTGCCTCCGCGCCCAAGATCTTCACCTTCGACGCCATCTTCACCCAGGATGCATCTCAGGTGAGAGGAATAGAGGGCTGGAGGTTCAAGAGTCAAAGATTTAATCGTATTCATACATACATACATGTGCATGTGTGCGTACGTGCATGCATGCATGCACGTACGCACACATGCACATACGCACGCACGTAACAGTTTCAGCAGAGAGCTCCAGCAGACTTCCCTTTCCTGAGTAACATCAGCCACTTTCTCCTGGGAAATCCCGAGGCGTTCCCAGGCCAGTGTGGAGATGTAATCCCCCCAAGTCTGCCACAGGGTTTCCTCCCAGTGGGACGTGCAGCGAGGAACCTCCCTAGGGAGACGCTCGGGAGGCATCTGCACACTATGTCCGAAACACCTAAGCTACTCCGAGTCTCTCGCGGGTGACCAAATTTCTCTCCCTATCTCTAAGGGAGATGCCAGCCACCCACCTGAGAAAACTAATTTTGACCGCTTGTATAAGTCATGACCCACACTTCATGATCATAGATCATAGGAACGAAGATTTGCTCGGTGGACCGAGAGCTTTGCCTTCTGGCTCAGCTCTCTTTTCGTCACAATGGTGTGGTACAGCGACTGCAATACTGCTCCTGCTGCTCCGATTCTCTGGCTGATCTCCTGCTCCGTCCTCCCCTAGTGAACAAACTCCTTCACCTGGGCCCTCAGATTTGGAGATGCTGATCCTCGTCCCAGCCACCGCACACTCGACTGCAAACCTCACTATGTCCATTTCTCAAATTTCTACTATACTTTTGGGGACGTTTGTCCCTCATAACTGTAGTAATACAAGTAGGCTACATACACACACACACACACACACACACACACACACACACACACACACACACACACACACACACACACACACACACACACACACACACACACACACACACACACATACACACGCACATACATTTCGGCATAACCAAAGCTGTCAAATAATTGTAGTGGACTAAAAAGTACAGTATTTGCCCCCTGTTTCAAAATACGTGAAATACTCAAATAAAGTAAAAGTACCTCAAAACCGTACTTACAGTACTACCGTAGTGTCGCTGAACTGTGGTGCGCTATGGGAGAAACCCCGCGGCTGTTTTTATCCGCTCTGCAGTCCCGATGCAAAATAAATTGGGAGCCCACGCAACCCGAAAATGACAAATCTCTGTCCAAAAAAAAAAAGACAACGCAGAAGCTGTCCCCCTGGGGAAGTGGCTCTCTGAGCTCCAAACCTGCCTCAAGCTGCAGTAATAACAGCATCTCGGCTGTCAGGTAGAAACCTCTTATCTCCATAGTTTAACTTTTTGTGTTTTTCTCGTAAATTGATCTCGACCTACTTGATCATACTACATCGTCACACAAAAGCATCAAAAGCAGATCCACGAGCTTGTAGATCTGCTACTTTTGCAAGTAGCGGCGGGGATAAGTGAAATTGAAAATGGTTAAAGGAGTAGTTCACCCAAAACATGACTTATTTTCTATCAATTACTCACCCCGTGAAGCCTTGAATTTGTGGATTTTCTTTAGTTTTTGTCGCATTCCTAAGCCAATAATTTGATGACCGGGTGTATTTCCGGTAGGAGACGCAAAGAGTCTACTTTGTGTCTCCTACCGGATACATTAGCATCTTTCCGCCGGTCAAATAATTATTGGCTTATGAATGCGAGAAGAAAGAAAAAAATCCAATAATTCATGGCTTCATGGGGTGTGTAATTGATAGAAAATAAGTTTGTTTTAGGGTGAACTACTCCTTTAAGTGTGTCTGTGGGTGTTATAATTATTGAACCAAATGAAAGGCATTAACAAGGTCATTAAGAGCTTGTGACTAAATAATAACTCATTGGATCCATCAGAACACAGATTCTCCCTTTTCTCCTCCCCAACCCCCCACCTTTTCCTGAAAAGTAACTGTTTTTTTAAACATACAAGGTTTCCACCTGACAGCGACGAATCAGTCAGACATTCAGGACAGAAGAAGCCTTCCCCACGAGAGAGGAGGTTGGCTTTTTCCCGGAGCTTTCCAAGCTGCATGCTCCTCAAGTTACTGTATATGCAATAATAACCCATTAAGACCGGGAAGGGAACGCATCTGTGTCGTTTTAAGATGTCTTTGGCTATTCGAAAATAGCAGATATGCAAGCTCTTAACGCGCCACCGAGTGCTATGAGTGCTATAAGCTTGTAGATCTGCTGTTTTTTTTTTTTAAATCTTGGAAATGTGTACAAATCTTTGTATATATATATATATATATATATATATATATATATATATATATATATATATATATATACATATGCATTTTTAACTCAAATCTTTGCCTCTGGGGGGTCCCTGGAACAAAATATTTTCAGATGGGGGTCTGCGGCCAAATACATAATTTTAGGAGTCACCACCACTGATATTATAGCAACATGACGTTTTATTTTTAATTTTTTATGTATTTAGCAGGCATTTGTAGTATTCCCCAGAAGCAATAAGATTTGAGTTACAAATGTTCGCTTTAAAAATGTATATTTATAAATATATATTCAAAGATGTTTTCATCCGAAATATCCAAAATAGCAGATCTACAAGCTCATAGCGCGGCACTCGCTGCCGCGCTTTGAGCTTGTATTTCTGCTATTTTTTGAATAGCCCAAAGAAAACTAAAAATGACACACACAGATGCGTCCCCGGTCTCAATGGGATAACAGAAGCCCGGGTCCAATATAGTAGAGATGATACAGCGAGACATTTAGGACAGGAGTGTCAGGCTGGGGACTCTAACTCTGTCAAGAGGAGTGGATCTCATTATATTCCTCTGTGGAGAAGAAAAACAGCCATTTCACTCCTGCCATCATATCTCCTCCTATAGCTCTCTGCATTCTGTACATTTGTCACTGTAGGAACTTAAAGGAAGAAATATGGATCCAATGTCGTTAACCACTCATTAAGTATGGTTAAGGAGAGGAAAATAAGCTGCCTAGTCACAGCTGAGGTTTTGTTCAACAAGCCTTGTTGACCTACTTTATTCTTTCCATTGCATTTCTGCAATCAAATGATTTACAAGCGACCGCCTCTGGTATCATGGACACACGCACAAAATCAAGCAGTGCAGGTTGATATGAGCATGCAGGTGCTCTGAGTCTTTGATTAGACAGACAGATAGAAGAGGTCTGTTATTGAGTCCAGTGGTCATTATTCAAAAATACACTGCTGAATTCAACGATTGACCAATCAGAATCAAGCATTCAACAAAGCCGTGTAATGCAAATAAATCATAGACATTTGTTCATGTTAATTAGTGATGAAACAAATTATGTAAATTATTCTCAATTATTTGGAAAATGTATTGATGGAATAATAATCGCCATGAAAACATTGGATAGTTCCAGGCCTTATCGTATAGTTATGGTGAGATGAGTGTGTATGTATGGTGACAGCCTTATAGTGTACACACCCTAAACTCAGTATGAGATGATGTACCGTAACGTGTGAACGATATGGAGACAGGGGGCGCGCGCGCGCGCACACACACGCACACGCACACGCACACACACACAATTCATCACAGGAACACCTCTACTGAATATAGCCTGTCTTCCCTGCGAGAGAGGGAAAACAGTAGATCTACACGCTCACAACAGTTGTGAACTTGTAGATCAGCGATATTCAAATAAAGTCATACTCGTAAACATGTAAGTACATGTACTTAGTTACTTTCCACCATTGCACTTGTGTTGGAGAGAGAGAGACAGAAAGAGCAAACAGCAGGTCATAGAAGTACAAAAAATATATAAAAATGTCTGGCATTAAGTCAGAAAATCTAGGTTATCATATTCCTGTGTGTGTGTGTGTGTGTGTGTGTGTGTGTGTGTGTGTGTGTGTGTGTGTGTGTGTGTGTGTGTGTGTGTGTGTGTGTGTGTGTGTGTGTGTGTGTGTGTGTGTGTGTGTGTGTGTGTGTGTGCGTGCGTGCGTGCGTGTGTGTGGTTTCTCTTGACGTGTGATTGGCTGACGGTGTTGTGTTGTGTTGCTGCGTCCTGATAGGCTGAGGTGTGCTCTGGGACCGTGGCCGAGGTCGTCCAATCGGTGATCAACGGAGCGGACGGATGCATCTTCTGTTACGGACACGCTAACCTCGGTAACACTGTGACACACACACACACACACACACAGCTGAAAATAGCTGATCTACATGCTCACAACGCTTCACAGTGTGGTGCGTTGTGAGCTTGCAGATCAGCTATCGTGAAGACTAAGACATGTCTATTTCTCAATTTCTACTATGCTTGTGGGGATGTTTATATTTTGATATAAGTTTAGTAACACAAGTACACACAGACACACACACACACAGAGACAAAAAGACACGCACATGCACACAAACACATAAACTAACGCACACACTAACGCACACACACACGAACGCACGGCGAAGTGAAATACTCTGACTGGGGATATGCACTCTGAAAAGCACTGATCAAATCTTTAGAAGCCGTTCATTCAGTCAGCAGTGTTTATTATTAGTGGTTGCACGTTATTTTGCAACCTCTTGCACATTTCTTTGCTTAAATGAATAAACCATGGCCTCACACTCTCCCTGCGGCTGTGTTCATGTTCTGTATTCCTCACTTCTTTTCACACAAATTGCTCCCTCATTATAAACATTCGAGCGTGTCAAACACACATTCAATTATAGCTTGATTGATCTTATTTACACAATCCGGTGGGGGGGGGGGTGTGTGTGGGTGTGTGTGGGGGGGTCTACAGAAGAAATGTATGTCTAACAGCTCCTATACATATTTCACATTTTATGTTCTTATCTGTCATGTTCTGCGGAAGGAAATGAATAAAAAACGATTCATTAGCGCATCGATATCTTTAGAGACAAACTACATTGTCCAATACAACGTGTCATCTGGGCGATTACAAGCTATACCATCTGTTAACCAGTGATCTAGCTGTCATAAGTAATTGACGTTGCTTCAAAATGAATGACAGTCCGGTAAGTTGAACGTGATGGTTCCTCCGTTCTATACGTCCAATCAAATCACCTCATTCTCGGGGGGGGGGGGGAACTAAGGCTCGAGGAGACAATGTGAGTGAAGGACGCAAAGGATGGGCGAGAATTGCTGAAGAATGTGCTCTATGCAAAGCAGCCATATGGGAAAAGAAATTGGGCCCCTTCCTTACTTCCTACGCCGGTGTTACCAATGATTCTAATGAAGGCTCTGCTCCATTTAGTGTAGCACAGAGGTGCAAACGTTTTTTTAAACTTCCTGCATAAAGGTGTGTGTGTGTGTGTGTGCGTGTGCATATGTGCTCTTTTTTCTCATTCTGCTTATCGTTGTTGTCGGGCAGAAACCACTTATCTCCTTTTTGTGTTTTGTTCGTAAATTAACGCCCTATTCGATCATACTACAGCGTCACACAAAAGCATCAAAAGTAGCAGATCTACAAAAAGCTTGTAGATCTGCTACTTTTGTTATTTATTTATTCTTATTTGAATCGTGAAAATTCACAGTTTGGAACATATGACGTTATTCTTCTTCCTCTTCCTCTTCTTCTTCTTCGGTGGTGGGTGCTCCGCAGGGAAGAGCTACACCATGCTGGGTCGTGAGTGCTCCACCCAGAGCCTGGGGGTGACGCCCACGGCCGTGTCGTGGCTGTACCGCGTGATGGAGGAGCGGAGGGAGCGCTGCGGAGCCTCCTACAGCGTCCACGTGTCTGCTGTGGAGATCAGCGGGCGAGAGGAGAGCCTCACCGACCTGCTGGCTCACCTGGGAGGAGCCTCCTCCTCCTCCTCATCAGGAGGAGGAGTGATGCTGCGAGAGGACCCCGTCTCTGGGTCTCAGGTCAGTTGACCCACTTTAAGTTTTAACCCGTTTTCAGCGAAAGCTTTCCCCACAATGAACAGAAAACAGAAAAGAGTATAAGTATAAAGCCCTGAGGGACTTCCAGTGAACCATAGGGTTTAAGTGGTTAATCCACTCAATCAATATCAATCAATCAATCAATCAATCAATCAATCAATCAATCAACTTTATTGTTTATAGTTATTGTATATCAATTAACACAAAAAGTGAGGTGAAACTCTTATTTATGCAGGCTTCCTCGTTTGCAGTTTAAAGGGATAGTTCAACCCCCAAATCGATTAGTCACCCCATGGAGACTTGAATTCAATTCATGGATATTCTTTTGAGAGTTACATTTATCACAGAGATACAACAGGCAGCCATAGCTGAATGGGTAGAGAGCCCACCTGGGAAGCAAACAGAAGGTCCCAGGTTCAATTCCCCAGGCGGCCCCAACAATGTGTCGAGGTGTCCGTAAGCAAGACATTGAACCCTTAATACTGCTCAAAAGTATAATAACCTTAGTTCTGACCCAAATATCGTTGTTGTCAGGCAGAAACTCTGACCATTTTTTATTTTTTTTAAATATACTAATACTAATAATATTGATCTCATGATCATGACAGTGTGTGTTGTGTTGTGTTGTGTGGTGTGTAGCTCCAGAACCAGTGTGTGTTGCGTGCGGCCACGGCAGAGCGGGCAGCGTTCCTCCTGGACGCGGCGCTGGCCGTGAGGAGCAGCGGACCTCCGTGTGAGGAGGAGAGCACCAGGAGGAACTCCCACCTCCTCTTCACCCTGCACCTCCAGCAACAACACACACACACCAGCAAGACGGCCAGTAAGCTCTATACACACCTGTGTGTGTGTGTGTGTGTGTGTGTGTGTGTGTGTGTGTGTGTGTGCGCGCGCGCGTACATACGTGTGTGTTTTGAGTCATTAGTAGCTTCATTACAGTGACATTGAGCAGGTAGAAGTTATCATGAGCTAATTAAGGTCTGGTGGTAATTAATTAACGACCCGCACCCATGCATTCTATTAAGCGCTGACTCATCATTAGTCGCTATCATCACTGTAATCATTAACATACCCGAGGCCCCGTGTCCACAGGGGCTTTTTTTTTCCTCGTCTGGAAACACCAAGGCGCTCGCCTAAAAGCGCTTCCAGGTGCCCCGGTTGAAAACATGTTCTTGCCCTGTTAACCCATTAAGACCTGGAACTGTGTCATTTTTAGATTTGAGCTAAAAAGCATTATTTTACACTTTGGGCTATTCAAAAATAGCAGATATACAAGCTCATAGCGCGGCACCGAGTGCCGCGCTATGAGCTTGTAGATCTGCTATTTTTGAAAAATTGTGAAAATGTGTGCAAATCTTTGAATATATATATTTTTAAAGCGAACATTTTTAACTCAAATCTTTGCTTCTGGGGGTCCCTGGAACTAAATATTTTGATGGGGGTCCGCGGCCAAATACATATCATTTTGGGGGTCCTTGACATGAAAAAGATTGAGCACCACTGATATAGAAACATGCATTTTTCACAATACTGTTGAGATTTAGGAGACATGTAGAATCGGCTTCAGGTCTCAATGGGTTAAAAAAAGAATGTATTTGTCCCGGGTGTCCTATCTAAAGTAATAACTTTTTTGTTTTTGTTTTGAGGGGTTTTTTTAAGTTTTTTTGGGGCTTTTATGCCTTTTTGGATAGAATAGTAGTCTGACAGGAAATGGGGAGAGAGATGCGGAGTGACATGCCGCAAAGGCCGTCCGGATCGGGACTCGAACTCGCGACACAGCGTCAGGCTATGCTGAGCCTATAGGTGCCTGGACCGCTACGCCAGCGGCCCAGGCGGTCCAGGAGAAAGCTGCTCATGGATTTAATATTAAGAATAGAGCCTTAAAAACCAAGCGCTTCAAAACATTCCTTCCGGTTCTGGGGGCTTGATGACGTGACGTGACACAGATTGATTTGTAGGCCTATGTGGCTGCGGACCCCCATCTGAAAAGGTTTTGTGCCAGGGACCCCCAGATTTATATTAATTATTTGTTTTAATTATATTTTTTTAGCCAACATATAAATGGATAAAGTGGTTAAAATGATTGTAATGCTATATTACCTATACTTTTGCTGGGGACCCCCTGGAACCCCCCCGAGCAAGGACCCCTGGAGGTCTCCGGACCCCACTTTTGAGAACCAGTGCTCCAGGATTCATGGGGTTAATGAGATTCATGTAGATTGGCTGACGATGTTGGTGACAACACAGACGCTTAACGAGGAAGGGAGGGGTGGGGGGGGGGGGTCCCTGACAACCTGGCTGTCACTGTGGTGGGTATTATTATTTACCTCCTTGGAAGGCGCGACGCTCCTATGAATTATCATCTGTAATGTGTGTGCGTACGTGTGCGTGTGTGCGTGTGTGTGCGTGTGTGCGTGTGTGTGTGTGTGAATGAATGGTGCTGACGGTGGCGCTTGTATTTATAATAAATCACAACTTCATTTCTCATAACTTCATGGCTTCACCTTGCGTTATGATGCAGGGTCTTTATCATGCCAAGGTGACCGGCTTCATAATCAGACACTGCATCACAACCAGCAAAGTAAAACTGATTACCAACACCGGTGTGAAGAATCATGTATACCAATTGTGTGTGTGTGTGTGTGTGTGAGAGAGAGAGAGAGAGAGAGAGAGAGAAAGAGAGAGAGAGAAATAAACTGGGGTCCCAGACATGAATAAAATATCGTCTCTGTCGGGTGGAAACCTCATTATGTCCAAAACTGTAGATCTACGAGCTCAAAACGCGTCACTTCGCGCCGTGTTTCAAGCTTGTAGATCTGCTACTTTTGATGCTAATCTGTGACTCTGTAGTATGATCAACGAGGGTCTGTGATCCCAAACTCACAAAAATACATGAATTAATTAAAGGCCTATTTATTTGTGGAAACAGCCGATCTACAAGCATGTAGATCTGCTATTTTCATTATCCCCCCCCCTTTTTTATGGTTTTCTTTGTTATTATTAATATTTTAATTACTGGCGCTGGGGTGGGTGCAGTGGTAAAGTCCCTGCCCACCACCACGGAGGTTGTGGGTTCGAATCCTCCGTGGTGCAGCCGGCTTTGTGGGGCGTCTATGTGAACACAATCGGCCCGTGTTCGGGGGTCCATTTTTTTTTACCTCTGTAAATATAGTATTAATGTGTTAATATTTTATGCTCTGTTGATGAATTGAATACATAGGACCGCAATGGAAACAATTCCCCAGGACTTTTTTTGTGTTATCATTTTAGCACAAATGTCTTCCTGTACTCCGTGCTGTTTACATTTATGACTAATTAAGTAATCAATCAATCAATCAAAACATGATCTCTCTCGCTCTCTCTCTCTCTCTCTCTCTCTCTCTCTCTCTCTCTCTCTCTCTCATCCTCTCTCTCTCTCTCTCTCTCTCTCTCTCAGTGTCAGGGGAAGTTCCGCCTCCATCTGTTGGACCTGGGCAGTTGTGAGACAGACATCAGTGGGAGCAGAGAGACAGGTGGAGGACACAGTCTGTCTCTGTCCGCTCTGGGGAATGTCCTGCTAGCCCTGGCTAATGGAGCTAAACATGTCCCCTACAGGTAACAGGTCCCCTAACTCAGTGGTTCTCAAACGTTTTCATGTCAAGGACCCCCACATTGATAGATATTTGGCCGCGGACCCCCATCTGAAAATATGTTGTGCCAGGGACCCCCAGAAGCAAAGATTTGTGTTATCATGTTCAAGATTTTTGAAAAATAGCAGATCTACAAGCTCATAGCGCTGCACTCGGTGCCGCGCTATGAGCATGTAGATCTGCAATTTTTCAATAGCCCAAAGTATAAAAAGTTCAAGTGGTTAAAATGACTGTGACGCTACATTAACTACTTTTGCTGGGGACCCCCTGGAACCCCCCAGGACCCCTGGGGGTCCCTGGACCCCACTTTGAGAACCAATGCCCTAACTGCAACACTGCAACACTGAGTGCGGCAAGCTTTGCACCTTTGTGCCATCTAAGATAGATAGATAGATCGTCGATAGATACCTTTATATATCCCGCTGGGAATTTTGGTCACCCAGAGCCAGCACAGCAGTTAAAAGTTACAGAGTTACAGGTACAAGGTAAGGAGAGTACTGTGTCGTTTACAGCAATTCAAAGGCAAGAAAAACAATACGAAGCACCATCAACACAACTATTGTATACAACAGTATACAATAGAACATACGAGTGCCTCTAACAGCCGCTGCTGGCTGCGTGCAGCGAGCTGCGAGTCGCAGCGTATCTGTGTGTAAGGATGCGAGGCAACACTCACACAATCACGTGCAGCATGCGTCCCCTCCCCCTGCGCCTAATGGCTGTACATGGGGCAGACGCGTGCTTTAGCGTGATTGTGTGAGGTGTGGTTTCAGGAAGTAAATTCCTAGCCTCGATCTCCAGGCTTTTATTTTTAGTTTTGCTAAAAATAAAACCTTGAAAATTCCTGTCCCAGCTGTTGGTACGCAAAAGCCCCTCGCGTCGTCTGATGTGCCGCGCATTATTTATTTTGGTTGCGCATGCGCACCTGCGCACCAGTTATGTGCACCCCTGCCTATACAGCTATCCTGCACTATGCAGAAAAACTGCAACACAGCGTTACCATGTCCCGCACCAAAACAAATAAAGTGTCCATTTCAAATCAGTGCAATTCGAAATAAAAGTGACAGTGTTCACGGTGCAATCAGTCCAATAACCATACCCTAAAGGGTCATTAGAGGTCAAAGTCCTCGATACATCTATTATTCCAAGTTATGTTACAATTGACCTGGCAGAGTAAATCCTCATACTGTAGCTACTGGCACAAAGGACATGCCAAGTCTCAGACAGCTCCACCCCCGGGTAAGTGAATCTGTTGTTTCCCCTCCTGCTCAAGTGCCCCCCTATATCTAGGTGGAGGGGTTCACAATGATGGCATCCAGCTTCCTCGCTTGTATGCACCTCCTCCACCCCCTCCAGTGAGGGGTTCATGTATGCCCTATGGTTCATCTTGTAACATCTGTAGCGTCTTGTTGCACACACCAAAAGATCTGAGCCTTCTCATGAAAGACAGCCTGCTCCTCCCCTTGCTGTAGAGTTGCATCAGCGTTGTCAGACCAGTCCTACGAGCTGTTCTGTACTTGGTTTGCTCTTTTCCCTCCTCTACACCAATCTTTTCGCTGAAAATACAACTACAAGCTTCGTACCTTCTTCCCACGTGGCGACATCTGAAACGGGCCGTGGTTGAGGTGGCTCGGCTCTTTGACGAGTCTATGAACTTTCTTGACACAGCGTCCATCGCGTACGGCTCGTGTTCTTTTGCGGTTGCTGTCGGTATAGGTAGTCATGGTTGCCAGTTCCCACCTGACGTTGTGTGGGAGTCCTGACTGCTTCAGACGGTACTGAATAACTGCCAGCTTGCATAACGTCTTAAGGCTAGGACTCAACTCTAAGATGGACAGGTCATAAATCACCTCGGCGTCATCTTTATCTTCAAGACCGTCAACATCCACATCTCTGTATCCTCAGAAGAGGATGATGTGATCTCCCACCATGCAAAGGCACGTCCGAGGCAGCAACGATATATATAATATATGGCATGTAGAAAGTGTAGCGGTGAACATTGTGAAGCATGTCTTTCCCATGACACTTTATCTTGTTCTCCTTTTAGTGTATTTGTTTAGTTTACATTGCTATAACGAGTTGTGGTGTGATGTAATGCTGCAGAGACAGTAAGCTGACCATGCTGCTCAGAGAGGCCTTGGGGAACATCAACTGTCGGACCATCATGATCGCTCACGTCTCCGACTCCCCCGTCAACTACATGGAGACCCTGACCACCGTGCAGCTGGCCTCACGCATCCAACGCATGAGGAAGAACAAGACCAAGGTACACACACACACACACACACACACACACACACACACACACA
>NC_137616.1:45269001-45286061 GCF_963280865.1 Gymnoscopelus braueri | reverse complement strand
AGACAGACAGTAGGCTAACATAAGTTGCAATTAAAAACATTGTAAACATGATGATGAGTTGTGCTGAGTCAGTGGTTTGTTAGAGTCACTGAGACATCAGGACAGAATGAGTCATTCTGCCTCTGCTCTCCGCAATAAACTGAGGTGCGCTTGCTTAATGGCACATCTCTGTGTTGCTGGGGTTTAAACTTCACACTTCATTCTGTGGAACTTAACATGAACGCATGTCTCTCTCTTATCTCTCTGTATCTATATCTACCAATGTCTCTCTCTTTATCTCTCTGTCTCTATATCTACACTGTCTCTATCTCTATCTCTATCTCTGTCTCTGTCTCTGTCGCTATCTCTGTCTGTCTATATCACTGTCTCTCACTGTCTCTATCTCTGTCTATGTCTCTATCTCTGTCTCTGTCTCTGTCGATATCTCTGTCTATGTCTATGTCTATATTACTGTCTCTATCTCTGTCTCTATCTATGTCTCTGTCTCTGTCTATATCACTGTCTATATCACTGTCTCTATCACTGTCTCTATTTCTCTCTATCTCTGTCTCTGTCTCTGTCTATATCACTGTCTATATCACTGTCTCTATTTCTCTCTATCTCTGTCTCTGTCTCTGTCGCTGTCGCTGTCGCTATCACTGTCTCTGTCTATATCACTGGCTCTGTCTTGTCGCTATGTATGTCTATATCACTGTCTCTGTCGCTATCTATGTCTATATCACTGTCTCTATCTTTATCTCTGTCTCTGCCTCTGTCCATATCACTGGTCTCTGTCTCTAATTCTGTCTGTCTGTCTGTCTGTCTGTCTATCTCTATCTCTCTATCTCTCCTCCTCCTACAGAATATATTATGTTTCTTGAGTATGAAAAACATCAGAGTTTGAGCCCAGACTTTGTGGGCTTTAAGGCTTTAATTAACCTTAGCCTTCTTCTCTTACACGCCCAAGGGTCGTTTTGACCCAACCGGTCTCTGCAGGGACCGGTGAAACACTTGGTAAATACTGCACTTGGAGACCGCACTAGACCTTAGAGCGTTAGATCACACACGTGGGAATTGAACGATTTTTGCTTCGATCTGTGGCTCCCCCCTGGGAGAACAGGGACAAGACCGCAGGGCTCTGTGCATAAAGTCTGTGCACGCTTTCCATGGCCACTAGACTAGAGTACACATTCATCATATTATTTGTGTTGAATGATAATTTGTTTGGATGGGGATGTGTTGAGGAATTATGTCACTGTCCCTAGGATGGTTATTATTATTAGCTTTAAGAGCTGCAGGTTCTAAAACCTTAGTTATTTTGAGATAAACGTAGAGAACCAGTGTCACCTGTCAGCCGGTGACTCTGGTTATACGTTATCTCTTGGCTTTTCAGGGCTTTATAATGGTAGGATTTGAGGTCACTCATTTTTAGGAGTTTACAGTGTTTGAATGTGTCATTTCTTTTCAGCGCTTGATTCTTGGAGGGTTATCGGCCCGCAATTCTGCATGCATTGTTGGTGATGTTTTCCACTCTACCAAAAAAAACTGTGCACACAGGCTTTTCATTCATATTTGTTCCATTTCTGAATTCATGTTTTTTTTTGGAGAAAGGAGCCCAAACCTCACTGCAATACACTGCAATGGGCTCAATCACTGACTGTGCTCTCTCTCTCTCCTCTCTCTCTCGCTCTCGCTCTCGCTCTAATCTAATTTCCTGGATATTTATATCTACAAACATGGCAGGAAAATACAAATATTCTGCAATGTCCTCATGCACGTATGCACACACGCACGCACAGCGCGCACACACACACACACCCACATGCCCAGGGGCTTCCTACTGTGCCCTTGGTGGAAGCTGTAATTACAGCCTGGATGGAGAGAGAGAGAGATGAGAGAGAGAGAGAGAGAGAGAGAGACGAGAGAGAGAGAGAGAGAGAGAGGAGAGAGAGAGGAGAGAGGAGAGATGAGAGAGAGAGAGGAGAGAGAGAGAGAGAGAGAGAGAGAGAGAGAGAGAGAGAGAGAGAGAGAGAGAGAGAGAGAGACGAAAAATTAAAAGAGACTGAGAACTAGAGATATTATTAGTAGTAGGAGCAGGAGAGAGTAGGATAAAAGGAGGATGAAAGAGAATGATGGAGACGAGAAGATCTAATCAATCTCATCTCCTCTTCAGAGCTGACCTGAAATCAGAACTGTAAGATAACACTGTTGCTGTTTGGTGGAAATCTTGTATGTAAAAAAGACAATTTAACAGCCGCTCTGCAAGTATCCGTCCAATTTACAGCCACATCGCTGTGTGTGTGTGTAGTGTGTGTGTGTGTGTTGTGGAGATACGTTTACAATCTAATCACCTTTGTCTAATCCCATGACCTGTTGTTTTTTCTAGACACGTTAATCCCTATTAACCCCCACTTAATCCCCATATCGTTGCTGTCGGGCAGAAACTTCTTATCTCTATATTGTTAACGCCCTGCTTGATCATACTACAGCGTCACACAAAAACATCAAAAGTAGCAGATCTACAAGCTTGAAACATGGCGTGAAGCAGCACGTTGTGAGCTTGCTGCTACTTTTGCTATTTTCAATCCTGAAAATTAACCTGACAAAAACGTTTATAAACGTTTTGAGAATTTAGCTATTGCAAAAAGAATATGGCATTTTTGGGGTTTTTCGTTTTTTTCCGTTCGTCACAAAGAACCAGGAGATAACATTTTCAAAAAAATTGCTGCTCCATTCACTTCAATGTTAAAAAATCAACGACAAAAAAATATGTTTTTTTCTATGTTTAAGCTGTAAACATGCTGGCAGTCTCTGAGTCTATTTTTGAAAAACCTGGCAGTTTAAGAGTTAACAGTTTTGGACATTTATGGCGGTCCGGAGGAATTAAACCAGGAACCTTTCGGTTGCAAACTCGCTCCTCTAACCTTTAGGCCACCGCTGCCCTGTGCTGAACATCTGTCTGTCTGTCTGTCTGTCTGTGTTGTAATCCACAGGGCCGCCCAGAAGCTCAGTCTGTCTAAGAGGAGGAGGGTCCCAGCAGCCCGCTCCCGGGGCCCCCGGGGGGGCCCCTGTCCCCCCGGGGAGGGGGAGGAGGGGGGGCCGGGGCCCCTGCTCTACACCGGGGGCTTTCAGCGGGGCGCTGCAGCTCAGCCCCCCCGCCGTGCCGCCATGCCTCCTCAGAGCGGGGGCAAGGTCAAGGACACGCCCGGCATGGGGAAGGTAAGAGACGTTGTGTGTGTGTGTGTGTGTGTGTGTGTGTGTGTGTGTGTGTGTGTGTGTGTGTGTGTGTGTGTGTGTGTGTGTGTGTGTGTGTGTGTGTGTGTGTGTGTGTGTGTGTGTGTGTGTTGTGTGTGTGTGGTTTCGCGTGTTTGTGTGCGTGTGCACGGCATTCATACCCTAATTTGTATGTGTGTCTTTGCAAGCCTATGTGCATGTTGTGCATCTGTGTGTGCATGTGTGCTATGTGTGTGTGAGTGCATGTTGCTGCTGTGTGTGTGTGTGTATGTTGTGAGCGCTGAAAACACCAAACGATAATGTCATAACTGCATTTCTACGGTTACCAATGGGTGCACAGCACACCGGGTCTTGGTGAGGTGCCTCTGTCAACGGATTTAAACACAATAATAGCGTAATAGCCGCACACATTATACCGGTCTGGACGGTAATACTGCGGTACTATGCGGGACTAAAATGGCAATAAATGTTTTGTTGCGGGCAGGAGCGGCGGTTGTAAATTAACTGCGGAGCGGTCAGAAATTAAATCATTGCGGGTGGCGGGCGGGCATGGTCAATCCAACGGGAGCGGACATGGGAGCGGGATTAATTTAACAACAGTCCCACACAGGGCTCTACCTCCAACCAGCTGTCCAGGGCTGTAGGCACTGTGATCCTGTACCTGGCCTGTAGACCAGTTTGCAATTTGGTGTTGGGGAATTTCTCACCTGAACTGAGTCAGTGGTAGCCTGGTAAACCCCCTCCCTCCGGAAATCTCATTTGCATTTGATATTCAGGGAGGTCTGGGATTGCGAAGGGAGTAGAGATGGCCGAACACTGCGTGTCCGAACCAATCAGCGGCTGCTAGGGGCGGGATCATCCAATCACCTGCCTAGTAGCTTGAAAAAAAGAAAACTGTCTGTCATCGATTCTGCGCCCGGAGTCTCAGATGCAAGTACGCTGTGAAACAAAATGTGTGTCGCAAGCTTTCCTTCCATTTGACGGTGTCAGGTTAAGTCAGTGGGTCCCTAGACATGAAAAATCACGGAGGTGCATGTCCGCCAGAGTGGCACGAATGGCGCAATGGCCAAATCAAAAATGGCCGCCATCGACTATGATTGAAAATCCAACTTTTTGTTTTTGAGTGTTTAAACACATGTAATAACCTCCATTTAGACTAATTGTGGTGTGTGGAATTCATTTCTGATATTGTTATGACCATTTTGGGTGATTTTGACCTTGAAAGGTCATGGTCATTTTGTTATTCTGAAGACCTTGGCCATAACTTGGCCATTGTTAGGAGTAAAAACAGGTGCAATGAGTCTTATCCAACTAATTCTGCACATTTAGAATCATTTCTGATATTTGTTTTGACCATTAAGGATCATCTTGTAATTGAAATATCAGATGTCAATGTCATTTTTCAATAATTAAATTACGATTTTGTACTTTACTGTCCCCTTTATTGTATTTTTTTCATAATAATTTGTTTTATTTACAGCAAAAGACATACATGAGAAAAGTATTCTAAAACATCACCCTTTAACTTTTATAATTGGGTGTTGAATTAGCAAATTAGACTATGTAGGAATTAATGTCATGATCTGTGTCTGTTCTGTATTCCTGTTGTGTTTCTAGTGTTCTTTCTTAGTAGTTTTAGATAATGTTTTACTTTTTCTTGTGTTTCTTGTGTTGAGGCCCTGATTGGACAATTGGAGAAGTTGAATCAGGACTTTCTGGAGTTTGAGAAGGAGTGCGAGGCAAGTCAGAGCTCTGCCAATTCTTTGGAGTTTGGCTAGAGTTGGTGGCCGTCATCAAGAATGCTGTAGTCTCTGAAAGAGAAGGAAACTGGGATCTACATGCGGCTACTGTCGAGGACTCCATGCCAATCTGTTGCAGAATGTGACTGCATAAACTACCTGCGTCATGGCTCATGGTATCTTGAACCAAATCAAGGTGCTAGAGTTCACACATCCTGAGCTCTACCGGCGCTTCTCTATAGGCCAGTGGTTGTTCAGGATCGACCAGGCTGGTTCTGCGCTGTAGGAGGTGATCATGAAGGTCGAGCAGACCATTCAGCGAGTGTCCAGGAGGTCAACTATGTAGTAGGAGCCACACACAATGCAATCTCTGTGCAGAGTTTGAGCTCTTGTTCCACGAGATTGGTCAATCACCAATGTCCTCAACCTTCTCACCAACAACCACACATGAAACACACAGAATGCCATCTCCAGCATGCACTGAGTACACTCGCCGCCTTACATTCAACCGGAATGTGTCGAAGCTGCTGGACTTTGTGCTAGAGCGTCAGAATCCATACTCAATAATGGTCAATGTGCCTGTGCCACTGCACAATCTGCTCACAAAGCAAGCTGTTGACGCTAGGGGTCGCTCCACGCTTGCTCAACTGTCTCACAAATGGGGAGCGTGTCTACTGCTCATACAGACAGGAAAGGTTAGTTGAGAAGACCAAGAAAATGAGCACAACCATACCAAAGCGGAAGCTACCGCAGTTCAACGAGCAACCGAAGAAGACACCAACAACCACTCTGAAGGAGCAGAAGTTAGTCTCATCCAAAGACATGGCCGAGGCACATAGGAGTATGGACATTGCTAAGGAGCGGGGCATGAACATCCGGCAGGTACTAACTCATGATGTGCTCTCAGCATCTCCCCTGTTTGAAGGTGACCTTCCAGCTCATGTCAACAAGTCAAAACTTGTCAGTGAAATTGAGCCTGAACTTGACCTCACCCAATGGAGTCCAAAGTCTACTCTTGCCACTCATCTTGTGGTAGACTTCATGTCGAAAATACGGCAGATGCCACTAGCACGATTCCCTACTTTAGGTGCTGTCATCAACGCCATCATCAGCTCAACATTATCCCTCTGTGAAGAGCCAGAGTTCATCCATCTCATACTTGATTCCTACATTGAGATGTCTCTAAAGGAAGGGGAGCGCATGCGGCGCACAGACTCAAGAACAGGAATCGACATCATTGGCATGAACAGAGACACACCTATCCCTCAGCAACTTGACAAGTTCTGGGCATCTGAGGAGAACAAGCGGAATCTCCAGCTGCTAGTTCGGGATATGGTGTGCAGTCGAGCCTGTCGCAATACTACCATCATTGTCAGCTCTGTAGTCTCTGAAGATGAGGTGCTCCCAGCAAAGGCAGCTGGTGGTGAAGAGATCCCAGACCTCTTGAACTGGATTGAGGAGGCTGATACCAGACTGGTGGTGCATGTGGAGTGGGCTGTTCATGTGAAACAGAGCAAGAGAGTTCCCAATGATACAGACACCTTCGTATTACTGCTGTACTACACCCCATACTTCCAAGCACTGGGGATGAAGGAGATCTGGCAGCAGTATGGCACTGGTGAGAAGCGGCGCGTGCTTCCACTGCATCAAGCAGTCTCTCATCTTGGAGCACCACTAGCCAAGACAGTGATCAAGGCACATATCCTGACTGGAGAAGACTGCATGAGCAAGGTGGGGACCAAACATGCAGCTATGACTTCTGACCCAGTACAATATTTAACAAACTTTGGAGAGGCAGACACCTTGACAGAACAAGACACAGCATTGGCAGAGAAGTACTTGGTACGTGTCTGGGCAGGGGCTAGGTCAAGTACAACTGCTGAGACGTTTGATGACCTCAGGGTAGAAAGCTATACCAGTGCCAGTGCTGGAATTGATGCTCTCCCTCCCACAAGTAGTGTGATCAGAGGTCACATCAAACAAGGTGCTTTTCTGGTGCATAGGGTTTGCCACCTGCTTGTGACGGCCAAGGAACCTGAGGCAAGACTAGAGGCAATGGAACATGGATGGGAGGAGCACTTTGGTACACTCCTGCCATCCAAATGTCTGAAGCCCTTACCACCGAGTCTGCTCACAGTATGCAAGTGTGCAGGCAAGTGTGACACTCGGCGATGTGGCTGCGTGCTGCTGGAGTTCCGTGCATTATATTCTGCCATGGAAAACAGGAAAAACCTTCATGTAAAAACCCATCACACTAACCTGCATGCACACATATATGCTGCACTGTATGAGAAAAAAATACATTTGATTTTGTCTTATGATTTTATTTGTATATCACTTTTATTTTCATGTCTTATTTTCTAATTAAAGCACCCAATTCAAATAAAAGTCAAAGGGGGATATTTAGAATTGGAAAATGTTTCATGTTCATGTCTTTTGTTGGAAAAAAAAAGGAAAAAGTACAATAAAAGTGTTAAAAAAAAGAATCGAGTTATTGAATAATGATATTGATATTGATATTTCAATGACAAGATGATCCTTAATGGTCAAACAATACCAGAAAGGAATTCTAAATGTCAGAATTAGTTTGATAAGACTTATTGCACCTGTTTTTACTCCTAACAATGGCCAGGTTATGGCCAAGGTCTTCAGAATAACAAAATGACCTTGACCATGACCTTTCAAGGTCAAAATCACCCAAAATGGTCATAACAATATCAGAAATGAATTCCACACACCACAATTAGTCTAAATGGAGGTATTACATGTGTTTAAACACTCAAAAACAAAAAAGTTGGATTTTCATCATAGTCGATGGCGGCCATTTTTGATTTGGCCATTGCGCCATTCGTGCCACTCTGGCGGACAAGCACCTCCGTGATTTTTCATGTCTAGGGACCCACTGACTCAGTTCAGGTGAGAAATTCCCCCAACACCAAATTGCAAACAGGTCTACAGGCCAGGTACTGGACTACTGTCTATGGAGCTGAAACCTCACCTCAATCAGATGGCCAAGACTTTAGGCGCTGTCCTTGGTGCTGAAACCTCCCTTCAATAAGTAGGCCAAAGGCAAGGAGCTGTCCACAGTGCTGAAACCCTTTAACCAGCTGCATGGCCAAGGGCAAGGCACTGTCTGTGGTGGTGAAATCTGTCCTCAGACCTCTGCTCTCCCCGGTAAAACAGGCTCATCATGCACGCGCGCGTGTGTGTGTGTGTGTGTGTGTGTGTGTGTGTGTGTGTGTGTGTGTGTGTGTGTGTGTGTGTGTGTGTGTGTGTGTGTGTGTGTGTGTGTGTGTGTGTGTGTGTGTGTGTGTGTGTGTGTGTGTGTGTGTGTGTGTGTGTGTGTGTGTGTGTGTGTGTAAGTTTGGGTGAGTGTGTGTGTGTGTAAGTTTGGGTGAGTGTGTGTTAGTTTGGGTGTGTGTTTGATGCTCAGAGGTATAGTGACACGCTCCGCCAGGCACCAAGGTCACAGGTCAGATCAGAAAGTGCTGACGTGTCACAATGCCACCGGCTTTGAACTGGACCTCCGCTGACACACAAACTGTCCACTCTGCACATGTTTGATGGACACATAAAAAATTATATATCGTCTCTGTCGAGCGGAAACCTCATATGTCAAAAACCGTTGCTTTTCAGGATTCAAATTCAAAAGTAGCAAAAGTAGCAGATCTACAAGCTCGAAACTCTAATAATCTCTAATAATAATGAATTTGATTAATAATACACTTTATATTTGGGTAAATCTCAAAGTGCTAGGCCTACAATAAGCATTTGCATAAAACCCATCACACCACTATAAAATATCTAAGAAACGGAAACAAAACATTACAAACATGAGGGCATAAAGCCTAGAGGTAAAACCAGTGTCGCTAAAAAGATTCTCTTATAATTCTCTTAATAATCAACAGACTGTGGTGCTCTCAGGTGGTCAGGAAGGTCATTCCACAGTCGGGGGGGGGGGGCGTGGAGAAGGATATGGATATAAGAGTTTTCTGCCCGACAGAGACAATATATAAATTACATTAACCCATTAAAAACGGTAAAGCATCTGTGTCATTTTAGATTTTAGCTACATATAGCACATTGGTTCTCAAAGTGGGGTCTGGGTACACCGTTTTTGGGGGGTCGGGGAGCCATACCGAACTGAACCAACGTGGGTTGGTCTGGTGTAGGATGCTGTTACCTTTACGGGTCTGAAACTCTGAGAGTGTACACATGTTGTGACTGTGTGTGACACATTTTGACCAAGGCATAGACCTTAAAAAGAGTCCTTCAGAAGTGCTGCTTATGCAGGTGTAAAACATCCAGCATATAGCGGGTATAAAATCAAGGTTTCATATGCATGTTAACGCATTCACTGCCAGGTATTAATTAGTTCATCCGCCACTGCCAGCGGTTTTAGTTCTTTTTTTTTCAACACGGATGTAAACAAACGATGTGTCCGTGGGGAGACGAGTCTCTCCTCTTTCCATCGGAACAAAAACATTGTAACGTCCGTTTTGATATCGGCAGTTGAATATGGCTTGTTTTCACAAAAAAACGCAGTCAAGGCATCATTCATAGGTTGGCAAAGAGCACCCTCTAGTGTAATCACTAAAAGCATGATTATTTTTTAATCTCCGTCAATTGAGGTCAAGCGTTGGACTTGAAATGACAAAGATCTCCGTCAATGGCAGGGAATGTGTTAACAGTGACATGGTTAAAGTTATGTCCGTAAGAAGAATGTCTTCTTTCTTCAGGTGAAGGTGATGTTGAGGGTGTGTGTTGTGTCGTCTTCAGGTGAAGGTGATGTTGAGGATGTGTTGTCTTCAGGTGAAGGTGATGTTGAGGATGTGTTGTCTTCAGGTGAAGGTGATGTTGAGGATGTGTTGTCTTCAGGTGAAGGTGATGTTGAGGGTGTGTTTTGTGTCTTCAGGTGAAGGTGATGTTGAGGGTGTGTGTGTTGTGTCTTCAGGTGAAGGTGATGTTGAGGGTGTGTGTTGTTGTGTCTTCAGGTGAAGGTGATGTTGAGGGTGTGTTTTGTGTCTTCAGGTGAAGGTGATGTTGAGGGTGTGTGTTGTTGTGTCTTCAGGTGAAGGTGATGTTGAGGGTGTGTGCGGTGCAGAGCGACACGTCAGAGTCCTTCCTGAAGGTGGACACGCGCAGGAAGCAGCTGACCCTGTGTGAGGTCACTTCCTCCGGCGCCCAGAGACGGCCCCCTGCCTCCGCGCCCAAGATCTTCACCTTCGACGCCATCTTCACCCAGGATGCATCACAGGTGAGAGGAATAGAGGGCTGGAGGTTCAAGAGTCAAAGATTTAATCGTATTCATACATACATGTGCATGTGTGCGTACAGTACGTGCATGCATGCATGCACGTATGCACGCATGCACATACGCACGCACATAACAGTTTCAGCAGAGAGCTCCAGCAGACTTCCCTTTCCTGAGTAACATCAGCCACTTTCTCCTGGGAAATCCCGAGGCGTTCCCAGGCCAGTGTGGAGATGTAATCCCCCCAAGTCTGCCACAGGGTTTCCTCCCAGTGGGACGCGCAGCGAGGACCTCCCTAGGGAGACGCTCGGGAGGCATCTGCACACTATGTCCGAAACACCTAAGCTACTCCGAGTCTCTCGCGGGTGACCACATTTCTCGCCCTATCTCTAAGGGAGATGCCAGCCACCCACCTGAGAAAACTAATTTTGACCGCTTGTATAAGCAACCTTATTCTTTCAGTCATGACCCACACTTCATGATCATAGATCATAGGAACGAAGATTTGCTCGGTGGACCGAGAGCTTTGCCTTCTGGCTCAGCTCTCTTTTCGTCACAATGGTGTGGTACAGCGACTGCAATACTGCTCCTGCTGCTCCGATTCTCTGGCTGATCTCCTGCTCCGTCCTCCCCTAGTGAACAAACTCCTTCACCTGGGCCCTCAGATTTGGAGATGCTGATCCTCGTCCCAGCCACCGCACACTCGACTGCAAACCTCACTATGTCCATTTCTCAAATTTCTACTATACTTTTGGGGACGTTTGTCCCTCATAACTGTAGTAATACAAGTAGGCTACATACACACACACACACACGCACACACACACACACACACACACGCACACGCACATACATTTCGGCATAACCAAAGCTGTCAAATAATTGTAGTGGACTAAAAAGTACAGTATTTGCCCCCTGTTTCAAAATACGTGAAATACTCAAATAAAGTAAAAGTACCTCAAAACCGTACTTACAGTACTACCGTAGTGTCGCTGAACTGTGGTGCGCTATGGGAGAAACCCTGCGGCTGTTTTTATCCGCTCTGCAGTCCCGATGCTAAATAAATTGGGAGCCCACGCAACCCGAAAATGACAAATCTCTGTCCCAAAAAAAAAATAAGAAAACGCAGAAGCTGTCCCCCTGGGGAAGTGGCTCTCTGAGCTCCAAACCTGCCTCAAGCTGCAGTAATAACAGCATCTCGGCTGTCAGGCAGAAACCTCTTATCTCCATGTTTTTACTTTTTGTGTTTTTCTCGTAAATTGACGCCCTACTTGATCATACCACATCGTCACACAAAAGCATCAAAAGCAGGTCCACGAGCTTGTAGATCTGCTACTTTTGCAATTTTTTATTTGAATTTATTTAATTTATTTGAAGTAACAGTTTTTTTGGGGGGTAAATGAATGCCCTACTCCACATCACACTACAGTGTCACAGAGAAGTAGCAAAAAAGTTGCAGATCTACAAGTTTGCGACGCGTCACTTTGCAATCTGACATTTTTTTATATTTTGGGGTGGGGGGGGGATAAGTGAAATTGAAAATGGTTAAAGGAGTAGTTCACCCAAAACATGACTTATTTTCTATCAATTACTCACCCCGTGAAGCCTTGAATTCATGGATTTTCTTTAGTTTTTGTCGCATTCCTAAGCCAATAATTTGATGACCGGGTGTATTTCCGGTAGGAGACACAAAGAGTCTACTTTGTGTCTCCTACCGGATACATTAGCATCTTTCCGCCTGTAAAATAATTATTGGCTTATGAATGCGAGAAGAAAGAAAAAAAATCCAATAATTAAAGGCCTCATGGGGTGTATAATTGATAGAAAATACGTTTGTTTTAGGGTGAACTACTCCTTTAAGTGTGTCTGTGGGTGTTATAATTATTGAACCAAATGAAAGGCATTAACAAGCTCATTAAGAGCTTGTGACTAAATAATAACTCATTGGATCCATCAGAACACAGATTCTCCCTTTTCTCCTCCCCAACCCCCCACCTTTTCCTGAAAAGTAACTGTTTTTTTTAACATACAAGGTTTCCACCTGACAGCGACGAATCAGTCAGACATTCAGGACAGAAGAAGCCTTCCCCACGAGAGAGGAAGTTGGCTTTTTCCCGGAGCTTTCCAAGCTGCATGCTCCTCAAGTTACTGTATATGCAATAATAACCCATTAAGACCGGGCAGGGAACGCATCTGTGTCGTTTTAAGATGTCTTTGGCTATTCGAAAATAGCAGATATGCAAGCTCATAACGCGCCACCGAGTGCTATGAGTGCTATAAGCTTGTAGATCTGCAGTTTTTTTTTTATAATCTTGGAAATGTGTACAAATCTTTGAATATATATGTATATATAAATTTTTAACTCAAATCTTTGCCTCTGGGGGGTCCCTGGAACAAAATATTTTCAGATGGGGGTCTGTGGCCAAATACATAATTGTAGGAGTCAAAACATATAATATATTCAAAGATGTTCAAACATTTTCATCCAAAATATCCAAAATAGCAGATCTACAAGCTCATAGCGCGGCACTCGCTGCCGCGCTTTGAGCTTGTATTTCTGCTATTTTTGAATAGCCGAAAGAAATCTAAAAATGACACACACAGATGCGTCCCCGGTCTCAATGGGATAACAGAAGCCCGGGTCCAATATAGTAGAGATGATACAGCAAGACATTTAGGACAGGAGTGTCAGGCTGGGGACTCTAACTCTGTCAAGAGGAGTGGATCTCATTATATTCCTCTGTGGAGAAGAAAAACAGCCATTTCACTCCTGCCATCATATCTCCTCCTATAGCTCTCTGCATTCTGTACATTGTCACTGTATCCAAAACACATACTTTTCAGGAAATTAAAGGAAGAGATATGGATCCAATGTCGTTACCACTCATTAAGTATGGTTAAGGAGAGGAAAATAAGCTGCGTTGTCACAGCTGAGGTTTTGTTCAACAAGCCTTGTTGACCTACTTTATTCTTTTCATTGCATTTCTGCAATCAAATGATTTACAAACGGACGTTTTTAATCAAGCGGCCGTTTTACAATCCGGTATTCAAAAATAGCACACTGCTGAATTCAACGATTGACCAATCAGAATCAAGCATTCAACAAAGCCGTGTATACAAACAAATCATAGACATTTGTTCATGTTAATTAGTGATGAAACAAATGATGTCAATTATTCTCAATTATTTGCAAAATGTGTTGATGGTATAATAATCGCTATGAAAACATTGGATAGTTCCAGGCCTTATCGTATAGTTATAGTGAGATGAGTGTGTATGTATGGTGACAGCCTTATAGTGTACACACCCTAAACTCAGTATGAGATGATGTACCGTAACGTGTGAACGATATGGAGACGCGCACGCGCGCACACACACACACACACACACACACACACACACACACGCACACACGCACACACGCACACACGCACACACACACTTCATCACAGGAACACCTCTACGGAATATAGCCTGTCTTCCCAGGGAGAGAGGGAAAACAGTAGATCTACACGCTCACAACAGTTGTGAACTTGTAGATCAGCAATTTTCAAATAAAGTGTCATACTCGTAAACAAATACCTCAAAATGTTACTTAAGTACATGTACTTAGTTACTTTCCACCATTGCACTTGTGTTGGAGAGAGAGAGACAGAGAGAGCAAACAGCAGGTCATAGAAGTAAAAAAAGAAATAGAAATGTCTGGCATTAAGTCAGAAAATCTAGGTTATCATATTCCTGTGTGTGTGTGTGTGTGTGTGTGTGTGTGTGTGTGTGTGTGTGTGTGTGTGTGTGTGTGCGTGTGCGTGTGGTGTTTCTCTTGACGTGTGATTGGCTGACGGTGTTGTGTTGTGTTGCTGCGTCCTGATAGGCTGAGGTGTGCTCTGGGACCGTGGCCGAGGTCGTCCAATCGGTGATCAACGGAGCGGACGGATGCATCTTCTGTTACGGACACGCTAACCTCGGTAACACTGTGTGACACACACACACACACACACAGCTGAAAATAGCTTATCTACATGCTCACAACGCTTCACAGTGTGGTGCGTTGTGAGCTTGCAGATCAGCTATCGTGAAGACTAAGACATGTCGATTTCTCAATTTCTACTATGCTTGTGGGGATGTTTATATTTTTATATAAGTTTAGTAACACAAGTACACACAGACACACACACATACATACACACACACACACACACACACACTAACGCACACACACACACGCACGCACGGCGAAGTGAAATACTCTGACTGGGGATATGCACTCTGAAAAGCACTGATCAAATCTTTAGAAGCCGTTCATTCAGTCAGCACTGTTTATTATTAGTGGTTGCACGTTATTTTGCAACATCTTGCACATTTCTTTGCTTAAATGAATAAACCATGGCCTCACAATCTCCCTGCGGCTGTGTTCATGTTCTGTATTCCTCACTTCTTTTCACACAAATTGCTCCCTCATTATAAACATTCGAGCGTGTCAAACACACATTCAATTATAGCTTGATTGATCTTATTTACACAATCCGGTGGGGGGGGGGGGGTGTGTGTGTGTGTGGGGGTCTACAGAAGAAATGTATGTCTAACAGCTCCTATACATATTTCACGTTTTATGTTCTTATCTGTCATGTTCTGCGGAAGGAAATGAATAAAAAAACAATTCATTAGTGCATCGATATCTTTAGAGACAAACTACATTGTCCAATACAACGTGTCATCTGGGCGATTACAAGCTATACCATCTGTTAACCAGTGATCTAGCTGTCATAAGTAATTGACGTTGCTTCAAAATGAATGACAGTCCGGTAAGTTGAATGTGATGGTTCCTCCGTTCTATACGTCCAATCAATCAAATCACCTCATTCTCGGGGGGGGGGGGGGGGGGGGGACTAAGGCGCGAGGAGACAATGTGAGTGAAGGACGCAAAGGATGGACGAGAATTGCTGAAGAATGTGCTCTATGCAAAGCAGCCATATGGGAAAAGAAATTGGGCCCCTTCCTTACTTCCTACGCCGGTGTTACCAATGATTCTAATGAAGGCTCTGCTCCATTTAGTGTAGCACAGTGGTGTAGCACAGAGGTGCAAAACGTTCTGCAAACTTCCTGCATAAAGGTGTGTGTGTGTGCGTGTGCGTGTGCATATGTGCTCTTTTTTCTCATTCTGCTTATCGTTGTTGTCGGGCAGAAACCACTTATCTCCTTTTTGTGTTTTGTTCATAAATTAACGCCCTACTCGATCATACTACAGCGTCACACAAAAGCATCAAATGTAGCAGATCTACAAAAAGCTTGTAGATCTACTACTTTTGTTATTTATTTATTCTTATTTGAATCGTGAAAATTCACAGTTTGGAACTTATGAGGTTTCGACTCCGACAGAGACGTTATTCTTCTTCCTCTTCTTCTTCTTCTGTGGTGGTGGGTGCTCCGCAGGGAAGAGCTACACCATGCTGGGTCGCGAGTGCTCCACCCAGAGTCTGGGGGTGACGCCCACGGCCGTGTCGTGGCTGTACCGCGTGATGGAGGAGCGGAGGGAGCGCTGCGGAGCCTCCTACAGCGTCCACGTGTCTGCTGTGGAGATCAGCGGGCGAGAGGAGAGCCTCACCGACCTGCTGGCTCACCTGGGAGGAGCCTCCTCCTCCTCATCATCAGGAGGAGGAGTGATGCTGCGAGAGGACCCCGTTTCTGGGTCTCAGGTCAGTTGACCCACTTTAAGTTTTAACCCGTTTTCAGCGAAAGCTTTCCCCTCAATAAACAGAAAAGAGTATAAGTATAAAGCCCTGAGGGACTTCCAGTGAACCATAGGGTTTAAAGGAGGAGTTCACCCAAAAAATTACTTATTTTCTATCAATTACACACCCCATGAAGCCTTGATTTCGTGGATTTATTTTTGTTTTTGTGGCATTCCTAAGACAATAATTTGATGACCGTGTGTATTTCCGGTAGGAGACACAAATAATCTACTTTGTGTCTCCTACCGGATACATTAGCCGGTAGGAGACGGGAATCAAATTATTAGCTTAGGAATGTGACAAAAACAAAAAAGAATCCATGGATTCAAGGCTTCATAGGGTGTGCAATTGATAGAAAATAAGTCATTTTTTGGGTGAACTCCTCCTTTAAGTGGTTAATCCACTCAATCAATATCAATCAATCAATCAATGAATCAACTTTATTGTTTATAGTTATTGTATATCAATTAACACAATTAAAAAAAAAGTGAGGTGAAACCCTTATTTATGCAGGCTTCCACGTTTGCAGTTTA
This sequence comes from Gymnoscopelus braueri, assembly GCF_963280865.1. Classification (NCBI taxonomy): domain Eukaryota; kingdom Metazoa; phylum Chordata; class Actinopteri; order Myctophiformes; family Myctophidae; genus Gymnoscopelus; species Gymnoscopelus braueri. The sequence goes on along the minus strand of NC_137616.1, from coordinate 45,269,593 downwards.
AAGGGATAGTTGATCGATTAGTCACCCCATGGAGACTTGAATTCATGGATATTCTTTTGAGAGTTACATTTATCACAGAGATACAACAGCAGAATGGGTAGAGAGCCCACCTGGGAAGCAAACAGAAGGTCCCCAGGTTCAATTCCCCAGGCGGCCCCAACAATGTGTCGAGGTGTCCGTAAGCAAGACATTGAACCCTTAATACTGCTCAAAAGTATAATGACCTTAGTTCTGACCCAAATATCGTTGTTGTCAGGCAGAAACCTTGTAAGTCCATCTTTTTCCCGCAAATTAATGTCCCTGTGTTTACAAAGCTTTTAAAAGATAAAATAAAAAATATATAATACTAATAATATTAATCTCATGATCATGACAGTGTGTGTTGTTTGTGTTGTGTGGTGTGGTGTGTAGCTCCAGAACCAGTGTGTGTTGCGTGCGGCCACGGCAGAGCGGGCAGCGTTCCTCCTGGACGCGGCGCTGGCCGTGAGGAGCAGCGGACCTCCATGTGAGGAGGAGAGCACCAGGAGAAACTCCCACCTCCTCTTCACCCTGCACCTCCAGCAACAACACACACACACCAGCAAGACGGCCA
>NC_137616.1:45229001-45264001 GCF_963280865.1 Gymnoscopelus braueri | reverse complement strand
TCTGTATCCTCGGAAGAGGATGATACGATCTCCCACCATGCAAAGGCACGTCCGAGGCAGCAACGATATATATAATATATGGCATGTAGAAAGTGTAGCGGTGAACATTGTGAAGCATGTCTTTCCCATGACACTTTATCTTGTTCTCCTTTTAGTGTATTTGTTTAGTTTACATTGATATAACGAGGTGTGGTGTGATGTAATTCTGCAGAGACAGTAAGCTGACCATGCTGCTCAGAGAGGCCCTGGGGAACATCAACTGTCGGACCATCATGATCGCTCACGTCTCCGACTCCCCCGTCAACTACATGGAGACCCTGACCACCGTGCAGCTGGCCTCACGCATCCAACGCATGAGGAAGAACAAGACCAAGGTACACACACTGCACACACACACACACACACACACACACACACACACACACACACACACACACACACACACACACACACACACACACACACACACACACACACACACACACACACACACATCCAACGCAAGAGGAAGAACAAGACCAAGGTACTGTACAGCATTACTACACACCAACAAACACACACACACACACACACACGCACACACACATCCGTTCCAAGGCTATTGTAGTTTTTCATTTTTCATTAGTTTATATTTAAGCTGTGCCAGCCGGTACAGCAAGTTTTGCACGTACAAATTGCATGGGCACGCACACGGACGAACGTACACGCAAACGTGTGCGCACTCGTGCTTGTGTGCGTGCGTGTGTGTCTGAAGGCATGAATGTTGCCAGTTCATAAGCTCTGTTTGTTTACTGAAATTGTCCTTATTTTACATTGTTCTTCTAGTTCATGTATCATGTATTTTCAATGAAATAAACTCATCACAAGGTGTGTTTTTAGTAATTTTATTTATTTTGTGGACAGGCTTAATTAGTTTTAGGTTTTTATTCTAATATTGGGTATCTAATTGGGTATTTTGAAAATAGCAGATCTACAAGCTCACAATGCGTCGCGATGCGACACATTGTGAGCTTGTAGATCTGTTATTTGCAACGATTTTTTTATACATTTAAAAACTTTGTGAAATGGGACATTCTGCGTAATGAGTATACTTTCTACTTATGGTACTTTAAGTGCATTTTGATGTCAATACTTTTGTACTTTTACTAAAAGTACATTTTGAATTCCGTCCTTTCACTTAATTCGAGTATTTCTGCATCGCAGTATTGATACTTTTACTTAAGTAACGAATGTGAGTACTTTTTTCCCACCACTGGGTTTCTTCCAGTACGCGTCCAGCTCCTCCGGTGGGGACAGCTCCTGTGAGGAGGGGGGAGGGCGGCCGGTCAGACCCTCCTCTCACCTTATTCGACCTTTCTACCCGCGTACGGTGGCCCTGGACCCCGACACCCCTCTGGCCCCGTCCGCCGAGCAGGGCTACTCGTCCAGCAGCGAGCAGTCCTGTGACACGGTCATCTACGTGGGCCCCGGAGGGGCCGCCGTCTCGGACAGGGACCTCAGCGACAACGAGGGACCCCCGGCCTTCGTCCCCATCATCCCCTCGCTCAACAAGAAGCTGAGGATCAGCCGTCCCAGGTCAGCGGGTTTTTATCCATTGCCCCTATTCCAGTGATTCTCAATTCCCCTGGTGGGGCGTGAGGGTATTGAAAGTGGGCCCCCAAATAATTGGCAAAACACTAAGATTTGAATTATAGTGTAACATTTATATTAACTCTCTCAGTGCCAATGAAATAAAAAAAAATATTGCGAACTGTGCCAGCATTTTTTTTAAATAAAACAACATAATAATAATAAGTTAAAAAAGAAGTTAATGGAGCAGCAAATCTTCGGATCACGATATCTTGGGTTCTGAAAATTATTTTCCAAAGATTTTTTATTTATTTTTTAACTAACTAGGATAACTCGTTGTTGGCACTGAGGGCAATCAGAAAAAACTCGGGATAACTCGTAGCTTGGCACTGTGAGAGTTAAAAATATAAAAAAACTAAAAAGACATAAAAAGAAAATACATGATATAATAATTTGTATACCGTGAAACATTTGTTTTCATTGTGACACTGATAAATAGGAGTACTGTGTTAGTTCCATTGATCCAAGTCAGAACACAATCGATTGGTTGAAATAAACATGCTCTGAAAATTCTCGCTGCCCACCCTGATCTGACCATTTAAACGATCAGATGGGTGGGCCGCAGTGGGCTCTGACCACGAAAAGGTTTATTACAATTAAAATTACATTATTACAATTGTTTTTCTTATTTTTATATTTTTTAATCTTTACGTTATTCTTTTTCAATATCCAATTTTGTCATTTGACAGTGTCATGCAAGATTAAATCCATTATTTGTTCTTATTGATTACATTGATCAGTTCGATTAACTGTTGCACCTGTACTCTGGTTCAATGTTCTCAGGTCGAGGACTGACGGGGACCACTTAAAGTGCAACACGTTTGCGGAGCTCCAGGAGAGGCTGACCTGCATCGACGGCAGCGAGGGACCCCCCACTGGGTCCACGGCAGAGGGACCCCCCACTGGGTCCACGGCAGAGGGTCCCCCCACTGGGTCCACGGCAGAGGGCCCCCCCACTGGGTCCACGGCAGAGGGCCCACCCACTGGCTCCACGGCAGAGGGCCCCCCCACTGGGTCCACGGCAGAGGATCCCCCCACTGGCTCCACGGCAGAGGGGCCCCCCACTGGCTCCACGGCAGAGCCCGCAGCACCAAGCATACAGACTGAGAGCACAGACGCTGCTCCTTCCCTTCCTAAAGCTGATAAACCCCCCTCTCAGAACCCCTCGGATGGTACGATCCCGACCCAAAACACAGCAACGTCCTCCAACAAACCCGAGCGGGAACGTTCCAAATCGCCCTCGTCCGCGGGGGGGATCGTCCCGACGGACACGACCAAAAGGACACACGCCGACGGAGAGAAGGTTGTGTCTCCTCTCGGTAATCCAGGTTTGGCCACGAAGCCCACCAGGCGGTTATTGGCCCAGAACCCGAAGACTGAGGCGCCCCCGGTGGTCCGGGAGAAGGTCTACCTCGGTAAAGGCACCGCCCCCAAACCTTTTGACTCTCCCTCCATACCGCGAGCCTCCCTCCGCACCTCCTCACAGCAGGCTGGGGGCACTGCTGCTAGGGCGCCCCCTGTGGGAGACAACGAGCGAGTGCTCAGTCAAGGCAGCGAAACGGCCGAGGGTCGCGTTGTCGTGGAGGAGAGGTCTGACCTGCACAGGGACCCCGTGGAGGTGAGTCATCTAAGGGCTGCGTTTTTGGGGATGTTTTTGGACAGTTAACTTTTTATTAAAGAGGTGGTGCCATGTTTTTGCTCTTTTTCTGTTTTCCATGTGTCTATGAGGTTGATAGAACTTCATTAAGCCCCCCGGTGGTGTTTTTATGGTGTTTTATGTCTTCTCTGACTATTTGGAGTTTCTTCCTGGAGGCTGAAACCTTGAGGGTCAAACGTGCCAATAGAGAAACAGCGCTTTAGTGACATCACAAAGCCCACACCCTCCCCCTCATTATCATAACACAACAGGTGTGGGCATGAGGAGGAGGAGGGACTAGGACAGGTGGGTGGTGCTAAGGTGGTGGAGGAGGTGCTAAGGTGAGAACCAGGTATACTTAATGGGTGGTGGGTGTCTACATAAAAACAACATTTTAACACTTACTGTACACTTTTTTTTTGTTGAAAAAAATCCTTACATAATAATAATACCTTATGATCAGGTTTTAGGGTTGAAAAATATCATGGCACTCCATCTTTAAAATTATAAAAAACGTCACCAAAAACATCACTTAAGCATTCTTTAACCACTTAAACCATAGTTTATACTAATTTGTGCAATTGTGTCTCGCAGAATTTGTGTGTTTTTTTTTATCTACAAGCTCATGCCTGCCTGAGCTTGTATGTCTTCTATTTTATTTTATTTGATTCAAATTGATACATTTTCATAATCAATTTACCACTTTATCCCTATATTTGATCAGAGACCCGAGGGTTCTGTACTAGGCACCCCCCCCCCCCTCTGGTTTCCCTGTACACCAAATATAATATTTTTGCCAAATGTTCATTCCAGAATAGGGGCATAGTGCCCCTATTCTGGGATAGTGCTGGTGTGGTGCAATTGATTACTTCAATTAACCACTTGAACCCACTTTACACCATTTTATGATGAGCGTGAGTGAGGACCAATTATATGAAGATACTGTAGGTTGAAGTTGTCCTTTAATAACCTGAATTGGCTCTGTATTTGGACTGCTTTTTGCCAGACCCAGGGGGTCAGGCCTACATGAGGCTTTGTCGGTCCCTCTTTTCCTCCCGGTCAACGTTTTTCCTCCCGGTTCAATGTTTTTCCTCCCGGTCCCTCTTTTCGATTGACCAAGCTTAGCGTGACGTAGTGCTCTGATCTTCAGATTTAAACTTATAAAGTGGTTTGTAGGTGTGTTACGTACTAGGAATTTATTCTGGGTCTTGCAGAACCAGGTCTCCTGGTCTTGTTTCTACACTAAATCTCACCAAAAGTAGCCGATCGACGACGCGTTGTGAGCTTGTAGATCGGGCAATTCTTTGCCCAATGTTCCCCCCAGAATAATGGATGCTGGGGTTCAAGTGGTCGACTGTTACCCCTATAATGTGGTCTAACTTTTGCCTCATCTTATCTCAGGTTGGGGCCGCCTTGCTGAGGAGGCGTTTGGAGCGGGGCATCCTGAGGACCACGGTGACCCTGCAGCAGCCGGTGGAGCTGAACGGAGAGGACGAGCTGGTGTACACCGTGGTGGAGGAGCTCCCCGTGGGCCTGCTCCCGGACAACGGCCGGCCCTGCAACCTCCTCAGCTTCAGCAGCGACCGCTCCCTGCAGCAGGCTCTGTCCTCCTCGCGAGGCTCACGCCCCGTCAGCATCATCAGCAGCATCAACGACGAGTACGACTTGTACACGTCCGAACCTCACGGCGGTGACACCGCCGCCGCCGCGATCAGCTCTGATGTCACCGTCCCCTCACAGGAGGAACGGTTCCCTCGGCACGTCGGTAGACCTTCGTCGATTGACTCGTGGTCGAGCGAGGTGAGCGTGAGATCGCTGGACGGCGCCCGTTCGACGGGGAGGTTCTTGAGCAAGCGCAAAAGCGTCGTGCCGGACAGCGCGTCCATGCAGTCGTCGCCCGTCGCGTTTCACAGGGGCACGTTTTTGACGCAGGGCGCCAAGAGCTCGCTCAACGACAGCGGCGTGGGCTTCTCGGAGCTGGACAGCGACCCTGCCACGCCCAGCAAGCCTCCCTTTACCAGGTGTCCTCCTTCCCCTGATTCCACCAAGGCCTCGCCGAAGGGCTCCAGAGTCAGAGCCAACACTCTGAACGCCTCTGCCTTGTCCCAGGTCCCTCATCACTCGGCCCACTCCAGTCTTCCCAGGAAAGCCAAGCCTACCTCAACCTCCGCCGCCGTTTCGGGCTACAGCAGCAGCAGCAAACAGGAAGGCAGGAAGGATGACCTGTGGCTTCAGGGAAGCGCTCACTTTGACTTCAAAGACGTGGAGTTTCCCTCTGCGGGCAAACTGCCGCGAAGCGGCACCATTCCCTCCAGGAAAGCCGCGGGCAATAGTAACAGTGTACCTCGTCCGCCCAAGACGCAGGCGAGCTTGTGTCAGAGGGTCGTGGACGGGTGTGAGAAGACCAGCAGAAGAGGAGATACTCTCATTAAGATGCCGCAGCTCACGCGAGGAGCTACCACTCTAGGAACCGTGTCAGTCCCTCACAGTTCCCCTGAGTCCAAATGGAGCCACGATAGCAGTTCTTCAGGAACAGGAATTCTGAGGTTTGCATCGTTAGGGAAAAAAGGTAGCGGACAGAAGACCGGCATGATTCCCAAATCTGGATCTGGGAGCATTTCTCCTCCTGCTCCGCCCGTCAGGAAGTCAAGCCTGGACCATAAAACGAGGATTGCGTTGTCTCCGAGTGCCTTGAGGACAGGTGGCGAGGTGGGGAAGCTTCCTAGAACCTCAGCCTCAGAGGAGGAATTCACCATGAGGATCAGAGCGGATTCCTTTAGCTACAAGACATCCAGTTTGAAGACTGATCACGGATCTGCCAGGGCGTCTTCGAGTCTGAAGACCCGGGGCACCAAAGGCGATTCCTCTCGGTTCTACGGCAGTGTGACGTCACTGGAGCGATATGGCAGCCAGGCCTCGGCCGGCTCCAGACCCAGCCTGTCCAGGGAGAACAGCGGGACCAGTCTGGGAGGAAACGGCAAACCCAACAGATCTCTCCCGAGACCCGGAGTTCCAGCCTCCACGTCGGCACTTCCTCCTTCCTCCCCCTCAAGTTCTTCTTCTTCTTCTTCTGCTGTATTTGTAACGACAAGCAAACTCACACAGCTCAAGGGTCAGAGCGCCAGTTCCCGATCGCTTGTTGCCAGTAACGGATCGAAGTCTCGCACGCCGTCTAGCACCAGTTCCAAAACTCTCACCTCCTCTTATAAATCCCCGGAGAACACGACGACGGCCGCGGCGCGGAACGCCAGCCTACCTCCGAGCGGGAAGACCCCGGCTCGCTCCGTTGTGACTGCGACTAAGCCGGGGAGGGGGACCATCATGGGAACCAAGCACGCCATTAGCAGGGCGGCTAACAGTCGCGTCAGCGAGCTAGCCACCGCCAGCCAGAGGAAGCCGTTCACTCAAGGTTTGGGCATCGCAGTAAGTGACGTCAGTGCCGGTGGGACAAGCAGTGCCGCCGGAGGGCCCCCTGCCTTCTCGCCGCCACTCCCCTCGCCGTACAGTAAGATCACAGCGCCACGGAGACCCCAGAGGTACAGCAGCGGACACGGCAGCGACAACAGCAGCGTGCTGAGCGGGGAGCTGCCCCCCGCCATGGGTCGCACCGCGCTGTTCTACCACAGCGGCGGCAGCAGCGGCTACGAGAGCATGATCAGAGACAGCGAGACCACCGGGACCTCCTCCTCCGCCCACGACTCCATGAGCGAGAGCGGCGTCTCCTCGTCCAACAGGAGCAGAGTCTCCAGGACGCCTAAGAAAAGAGGGAACGGTGAGCGTTGTTGGCTTATTATATTTATTTTCTGATGCATGAATCAGCATCGCCAGATTTTGCGAGAGAAATAAGCAACCAGGTCTATGAAAACACGTCCAAAAGAAGCGACTTGAGCACTTTAGACCTATATACATACATACCTATTGAAAATAGCAGATCTACAAGCTCACAACACGTTGCAGTGCGACGCGAAGTGTATAGCAATAATTGCCGATCCACAAAGTGGCGAGGTTCAGTGCAAAGTCTATGGAGAGGAATCTATGTATATGTGTATATATATATATATATATATATATATATATATATATATATATATATACATATAATGTTTTTCTTTGAGGGTATTCCCTTTGTTATGTTGGTGTGCTTTTTGTCCTTTTGCCACAATGAAATAATACTATTATTTCGGTGTTCAAGGTTTCCAGCGGCGCCGACTCATCCCCACGCCCATGCCGGACACTTCCTCTCTGGGGCGGAAGCCAGGGGGCGGAGCCCAGTGGGTAGACCTGCCCCCTCTGGGCGGAGCCATGAAGGAGCCGTTTGAGATCAAGGTGTACGAGATCGACGACGTGGAGAGACTGCAGAGGAAGAGAGACGTTATTGCCGCGTCTGAGGTGAGACGCGTTCTGAATACATCTCATCAGGCAAATATTGTACTTTTTACTCCACTACAATTATTTGACAGTTGATGTAGATTATTATTACATTATTATTATTATTATTATTATTATTATTATTATTATTCGGAGAGTATGTTTTCGCTTCGTCCCGCCGTGTGTTCACCTCCCCCCTAGCCAAGCTAACATTGGTCAAACTTCACGTGACACGTGACAATATGTTGTCACCAATGGTTTTGATTGGCTAGCGAGACGCATGACGAAATAAAATCCTATAAATAGGTGTGTCACTTCAAAAAAACTATGTTTTTGAAGTGAGGTAAGACAGGATCAATCAGTCTTGATTGGAACAGTACCTTCCAGTACAAATCACCCGTCCGTGCGTGTGTGTGTCCCTCTGAGAACACCTAACATTGGTCAAGCAAAGGCGCAGAAGGCCAAAGCTAAGAAAGCATACTCATCTACAACAGTAACACAGAAGAGGACTATAGAGTTGAATTGATCCCACAACAAGGCCGAAGTCATAAGGTCCTTACACACCGGGGCGAGTTTTTTTCATGCGAATAATACGTTTTTTTTTTAAACCTTATAAAGTCAATGCAAGCTTCCACACCAGTTTCGCGGAGCGAAAAAAGCGTCTTTAAATTATTCGGAACGAGTCCGTATTTTGCGTATATTCGCATATTCGCCGGTGTGTAACCGCCTTTACTGTAACAATTGGCCACCTTGATCAAATACATTATGTAGCACTAGAGAAAACTGACATAGATCAAACACACCAATCAACTGCTGAAACTGTTCAAGACAATGAAGATGAAGAAGACAGACAAGCATTTGAACAAACCAGTCAATTACGAGGACTCCCATATGACACATTGCTTCAAGAAGAACACTTTTTAGATGCAGACACTACATATTCAGTCGCCCCTGCAGAACACCAAAAACCATGCGCATTCTACCAAGACGACCCGTGCTATTAAAATAGCACGGGTCTGCTGGCGGAGACTTCTAGTTATTATTATTATTATATATTATTATTATTAACTCTTTAACTGCCAGAGTTAAAATAGCTGCCGGTGATTTCGAGCGTTTTTACTAACCTTTGAAAAATCATAGAATATGATTCTTCACAATGATCCACCTGGCGATCGCCTCAAAATACGTAGGTGGGTCTTGGTGAATCGGGGGGGAGGGAGTGTGCCGTCGCGATAATCCGTTCCATACTTATGGGCGGTGGAATATGTCTTGTTTTCGACAAAAAGCAACAGAAACCAGAGAAATTTGACTTTTACAAATCTTATAAAACGAAACAAAACCAGCTTAATTTTGTAGTGATCATGTGATTTCTGGGTGTGCTCCTCTTGGGTGATCCTGGGATCATATTACTTTTTTTTACCCATATTTTTCACCCGGTGCCAATTTTCTAAGTGATCCTGGGCGCTACACTCCCCTCACCAGCCTAGGGAGGCCAGGGCCGAGCTCATGCCTCCTGGGATCATATTACTTATAAGAGTTCTTCTTTTCTTTTTTTTTTACTTAAGTAAAACATCTGTGTACTTCTTCAACCACTGGGAGCTGGTTTAGCATTTACCACTATCTCCAGACTCACGTCAGAATATTCAACTGAGTTCATGCATATAGATGAGGAATTAGCATGTGAATACGATGGCCGTCTCTAATGTAGTGTCTGACACGGAGGAATACAGACGCAACAAGCAGAGGGCGGGGGGGGGGGTTCTGCCCTGTTGAACCTCCACTGCACTCCACTGTTCACTCCCTCATTGAATATGTCACTAATTGAAGTTATCACACAGACAATTACTGTCACTTCTTAATTGGTTTAGATTTACAAATGACACCTGGAAGAGGGGGAGGGTATGAGAGGAGAGGAGAGGAGAGGAGAGGAGAGGAGAGGAGAGGAGAGGAGAGGAGAGGAGAGGAGAATGTGTTGATACTTTTTCACCACCTTAACCCTTTATGACCTGAGGCCGATTATAAAAAATGTCTTCTTAAGGTCCTTTCACGCGGCAAGCGGCCAACGTGCCTATGTAATTCAGGAGGAAAAGAACAACAATGATCGCGGCGCGATCACCGCTGATCCGAGCGGTACCGCCCGTGTGAACCGCTTGCCGTGTGTTACGACCTTAAATCCTAAAGTTTTTTTCTGAAAAACGTATGTTTCTATATCAATGGTGGTAAAAAATAAATCATGTCTAGGACCCGTGACATTATATGTATTTGGCTGCGGGCCCCCATCACAACATATTTTGTGATGGGGAGGAGAGGAGAGGAGAGGAGAGGAGAGGAGAGGAAGCGAGGGGAGAGGAGAGGAGAGGAGAGGAGTGTAAGGGAGGGGAGAGGAGAGGAGAGGAGAGGAGAGGAGAGGAGAGGAGAGGAGAAGGGAGGGGAGAGGAGAAGAGAAGAGAAGAGAAGAGAAGAGAAGAGAGGAGAGGAGAGGAGAGGAGAGGAGAGGAGAGGAGAGGAGAGGAGAAGAGAAGAGAAGAGAAGAGAAGAGAAGAGAAGAGAAGAGAAGAGAAGAGAAGAGAAGAGAAGAGAAGAGAAGAGAAGAGAAGAGAAGAGAAGAGAGAGAGGAGAGGAGAGGAGAGGAGAGGAGAGGAGAGGAGAGGAGAGGAGAGGAGAGGAGAGGAGAGGAGAGGAGAGGAGAGGAGAGGAGAGGAGAGGAGAGGAGAGGAAAGAAGGAGAAGAGGAGAGGAGAGGAGAGGAGAGGAGAGGAGAGGAGAGGAGAGGAGAGTGTAGTTATGTGGTGATGGATGGAGGGTGGCAGTGGTATCGTTCTGACTCAACGGGTCATTAACCATGCAGAGAGAGAGGACAGGAGTTCAGTGCAGGAAGGACATTAATGTGATACTGGATGGAGAGCTGAGTTCCTTTCAATTAGAGAGAGAAAGATCATCTCCAATTCATCTCCTCAGCCTGGCATTCCTGTGTGTGTGTGTGTGTGTGTGGATGAATGCTAATGTGTCAATTAGTTCTGCTCTAACAAACTGTGATTGAAAGTGTTTCATCTCTCCTTGTGTGCGAGTGCGTGCGTCCGTGCGTGTATTAAATCTTTGTGTATAGGCTGTGACAGTGTTTATTAGATGTGTATTTATCAATTGTGTTTCCTTGACTTTGTCTCCTAGCAACCGTTCCAGGATGTTGAAAAGGTACGTGTATACATCTTCTGTGTTTCCTAGCGTCTAGCGTTTGCAACGTGTGTGTGGTATTTTTTCAAGTGTCTGCAATCCGATACTTGACTTTTCATAATCAGATTACATTATTCCTGTTATACCATCACCAGTATAAACTGTAGATGCAGGACCCATGCACACAACACATCTCAAATGCATCTTACCCTGTGCAGTTGTTACCAGGGTTGGATTAGCTGGGGGGATAGGGGTAAATCCATGCTTTTTGATATCCCCCTCTCTGGTCATTCATTTGTATGACCGGTGGGGCTCAAACAAGGGATTGATTGATTGATTGATCCTTTTAGCATACCCTTGTCTACTATTAATAATTAATCAGGAAAGCCTTAGAAGCTGGATGTGTGGCTGACCCAGGGTCTGCTGTACTTCACACTGCAGTGCATTTGTGTGTGTGTGTGTGTGTGTGTGTGTGTGTGTGTGTGTGTGTGTGTGTGTGTGTGTGTGTGTGTGTGTGTGTGTGTGTGTGTGTGTGTGTGTGTGTGTGTGTGTGTGTGTGTGTGTGTGTGTGTGTGTGTGTGTGTGTGTGTGTGTGCCTGTGCGTGGCTGATCCAGGGTCTGCTGTACTTCAACGCCAGGCTCAGGATGCTGGAGAAGAGACAGCAGCAGATCAGAGATCTGCGGATCAAACATGACAGGCTGAAGGTGGAACTGGACAAGGCCAAAGGCAGACTGATGCTGGATCAGTCCAAATGGAGCGGAGAGTGTAAGTACTGCATTGTCTATGTTGGTGTGAGACTGATCCCAGAACTGCAGACACAGATGAGGAGTGATTTGCACACAATATTAAGACAAAGAGAAAGAAAAGAAAAGAAAAAGGAAGACATTTTAACATAATTTCAAACTGTTTGACACGAGTAAAGAGAATATAAAATAAGAATAAGCTAAATGAAACACATATGAAATCAAATATGAAAATAAAGCTACTAGTACAGCACAATAAATTAAAGAAAGAAAGAAGGAAAGAAAGAAAGACAGACAGAGAAAACCCTCAATAAAAGACAAGGGCAAAAGGAAGTCAGCTCAGATTTTAAGGATTTTTCCCCTCTTTTTATTCTTTTTTTCTTTTTACTTTATTTAATCAGGGCAGACCATTGAGAGCAAGCTCTCTTTGTCTTACTTAGAAATGTACAGTAGCAGTCTTGCAGTTTTCTGGGAGCTTGTTCCATATACAGTAGGTGCACGGTGCATACAAAACTGAATGCTCCTTTTTTTTTACCAGGCTTTTGATTCTTGGGACATAAAGTAATTGTTTAATTGAAGATCTCCAAGTCCAAGCACTGATAATTTTTGTTCAATGCATTTCCTCCCCCTTTTAGAGATCAGGCAGTGCTTGAATTCGACAATAATGCCCCAGTTACATGTTTATGTAAATGTGTGTGTTGTCTGCACAATTATGCTAACACAATGTCGTCGTTTTCCATAATCACAGCAAGTGGGAAAACATACAAAACATAATTAGGAATAAATCACTCCTTCTCCTAAGAAGCTCAGCACTATAATTTCACTAATGAGCTAAAGACAGTGACACAGCAAAACAACCGCGGCAGATCAATTGTGTCAGCCTTGCACCGCCCAAGCAGCCGGTGAACCTTCATTTACTGTACGTGCCAGACACGTAAATGAACCTTTTACCACTTTAAAGTGACAGACATCTGTCCTGCGTGAATTCTACTTTAATGAACCAAAGCCACTTCCCTAATTAAACATCCAACTATAATTACAATATTGTTTTAAAGGCCAAGAATCAAAACTAGGGAACAATCATAACTAGATTCCACATCACGTTTTGTATGAATTAAGCGTTCTACTTCATGTATACCTGGACCAGCTGCATTGCCCCGTATATAGGGAGGATGACAGCCCTCTCAAGATGGTGTCACTGTCCATTGAACTCAATGGATTGTGGTCACAAGAACTGTCGCTATTACTATGAGTGGTGTGATGTCATGTTCACTTTCTTTATAGTCCTGCATGCTGTGTGGCCCAGTAGAGACAGACAGACAGACAGACAGACAGCACCGTTTACAGGTTTTGCCATAGTCATCTGCAAGCTAATTCCCTATGGATGTAAGGAAAAAATACATTTTTAGTTAAAGATGGAAGAAAATCTTATTTGAATATTGTCCTGTAGCTGCATCCCGTGTTGTGTGACTGTCTGTATTCCCAAAGGGAATAGTGAGCATTGATGACTGTAGGCCTCTAGTTAACCCCTGCCGACGGTAGCAGAGCTACATGCTGTCAAGAGCCTCATGCAAGCTCCTATTCTGGGGGGAACAATTAGTGTGGGGGGTATGGGGGTACTTCCCCAGAAAAGGAAAATAAAATGGTGATGCAACCTTGTGCAATTTGACATAATGCATTCAAAGACAATGGGGGGGATTCATATTTTCTTTTTTTATGAATGTATTTATATATTAGGGTAAACACTGCATAATATTTGCATGTCAATTATTAGTGTTGTTATGGTTATTGAAAATGACACTCACTTATTCACTAGCTTCAATGCTGCTGCAACTTTCCTTGAAAAGGTCTGTCTCGGCTGCATTAATGGGCATACATTCACGTTAAAATAGACTATCAACAAATCACTATATAAACTAATTATCTCTACTAGATATAATAAACTAATTTATTTCTCTGTATATGGAGCTGTGTGTGCGTGCGTGCGTGCGTGCGTGCGTGCGTGCGTGTGTGTGTGCGTGCGTGCGTGCGTGCGTGCGTGTGTGTGCCTGCCCGCAATTATGAAATCAACTCTGTGATCAAAACGTGTCGCTTCATGCCGCATTTCGAGCTTGTAGATCTGCTACTTTTTATGCTTTTGTTTGACCCTCTAGTATGATCAAGCAGGGCGTTAATTTACCGGGGGAAAAAACACAAAAAGTTAAAATATCGAGATAAGAGGTTTCTGCCCGACAGCGCGCGATATGTTGTTTTGTTGTTAGGTTTGTCATGGCAATAGATGTCAAACATCTAACTGTCTTTCCTCTTCCTTGTCTTCTATAGTCGACATCGATCCCGACATAGACCCGGAGTCCCAGGACTACCTGGAGGTTCTGGCCCAGACCACGGCCGAGCTGGAGTTCTGCGTCAACCTCTGTAAGTCCCGCGTCATGATGGAGACCTGCTTCGACAGCGCCACGCCCACGCCCACCGCCACGCCAGGGGGAACGCAGGAAGTAGAGGTGTAAGAGCGCTCGCCGGGAATTCTGGGAGCCTCCCCCTCACCTCTGACACTGGATCCTTACTGTTAGCTGTGTTCTCATCTCTCAAGACAGATTCTGCTAACAGCTGAATCTATTGGCACCACTGCCCTAAACGTGTGGTGTTGTTGTTAGTAGGAATGAACACAGAAGCACCCGGGAGGAAGTGGACTAAGAAAGGGGAGGAGCCAAAACCGAGTTCCTGTTTCTACACAAAAAGGGAGGTGGTGCCCCCAGAGGCAAAAACTATTTACCGAATGGGTTCCCAGATTGGCTGTGTTCTGATGAACTCTGCGTTTTTCTGCTGGATCACAACCCCCATCCGTCAAAATTACTGTGTGTGTCATTTTGTTTCTTGCCGGTTTAGGATGCCTCAACTACTTTTGATAATTGCGAAGATAGTCGATCTACAAGCTCACAATGCGCTGCAGTGCGACACACAGTGCAAATCGCCATCGTGCGATGAAGTACAATTCCGGAGGACTTCAGACGAGATGCTTCCATCACCAACAACCTTTAAGCTCAATCCACACTCCCATTGCTTTGCCAAAGAAGAACTGATCTCCAAGCATTGCCTCGCAATGTCATACTACGGAATATAAAGCATGCAGGCTTCAGAAGACTGGATGGATTCAAGTCCAACATCCTTGTGTCGTCGGCATAGAGAGAGAAACAAACATGCAGCACATATTAGAATCGTGAGACTGTTGAAACAACAGGGGGCTGGGGGGGATTCAGTTTTAGCTTCACCTAGCTGATGGTTGCTCAGATGGTCCTGATGAGCACGTGGGGGAGGGGGGGGGGGCTGTTAGAGGTTAAGTGTCTTGTTCAGGGGCACTTCGATGTGTAGACATGGGCAGGACGGGAAGCAAACCGGGGACCTTTGGATTACCACACGGCTTCTCTACCCACGAAAGTGCAATACATGCTGCTTCCAAAGTTTTCGGAAAGGGAGGTGATATGACAAAAAATCAGATATCTACAAAACGTCAATTCATACATTATGATGGGTGGTCTCAGAACGTGTCCCGACTCTCTGAAATATAGTTTGGAAAGCCTGTTCAAAATGTTATTCTGTTGTTGTTGTCGTTTAGTTTTTCCCCCACATTGGAAGGAGCGTGTATTGGCCTTGAACCAGACAGCTGCCAAAATGGAGCTTGGAGAACGGAGAGCGGATACAGAGATTCATGCTGTGTTTGATCTGTGGTGCATGACAGCTTCACGCAGGTTCAACGGCAGTTCACAGGAAACCTTGTGGCTTGTGAGAACAGACAGTGGATCCTCCCGGGGAAAGCTGCAAACTATTCCCCTGAGGAAGGAAATGAGGCGTTGTACTCCACTCACAGCAAAGTAAAGCCTCATTTATGCTCTGCAACATTTTTGGTTCTCAAGCTGTTTCAGCGGAGACCCAAAAGACAAATTTGGTGTCTCCCCGGGACCCAAACTTGCATTATGAAGTTACCACTTAAGCGCTATTTAATAGTGAAAATAGTAATTCCACAAGCTCACAACATGTCACGATGGCAGACGTTGTGAGCTTGTAGATCAGCTATTTTCACATTATTTATTTATTTATGTATTTATTTTTCATATTTATGGCTTTTTTTACATTTCTGAATTTATTTTGAAAAACTGTTGTTTATCTGAAAAAGGTTTGTGTATGTTTTTTTATTTTCTATTGTAGGATATGTATGAAAAATGGGACATTTGCGACCCATCAAACTGGGTCCGCGACCCCAAAACACGTCCCGACTTCCGACCCGTGGTTTGGGAACCAGTGCTCTAGTTATGACGGTTCTTGTCGACAAGCAACGCCACCACGCGATGATGGAATACAAGCTAGAGTGCATCAGTGGAGCGCATATCTCCGCCAGGCCGGGAGGCATACCCATGGCTGTATGACGTAAGTCGTCTATGACGTATCTATGAAGTATGACTCCATTTGTGGGGTAAAGATTCAGCCCAATCCCACCGCCATTCCTTCCTGTATACATTTTAAGATCACTAATTAAACCCTATATTATACTATGTTGACCAGGGTCCCCCAGGGGTCTGTGCTTGGTCCCCTAATGTTTTCCTTCTACACCAAATCTACGTGGACAAATAAACAAACAAACATAATCCCCTGTTTTGCCTTTGGCTGGGGCGGAGACAATGAACCATAGCATCCCTATCCTGGGCATGTCATAATTCAGCACATTCAGAACATTCAGCGAAGATAGGCTTTTGCGAGGTTGTTGATCTGCTATTTCAGCAAAGAGATTTGGTATAGACTCTATACCAAATCTCTTTGCCGAACATAGACGATGACTTCAGTCATCCTTCTATGACTTCAGTCATGAGTCTATGACTTCAGTCATCTAAGTAAGTAAGTACAGTAAGTAGGTCAGAGTGGTCATGTCTGTGTCGGCTGAGAATAAGGGTGTGTGTCCCATTTTCAAAGTGCTAGACCCCTGGGAGATGGATTGCTGAAATGGAGCACCCCACCTACTAAAAGTTAAATATTTCAAAAGGTATGGGACATGTGTGAACAAAAAAGAATAGTGTGATTCTACGTTAGCCAATAGGGACAGTGTGCACAAGACATTTGATTGGTCCAGATTTTTACAACATTAGCTCCAGACAGACAGACAGACAGACAGACAGACAGACAGACAGACTCTTATAGATGGCTACCTCTTTCAGAGCCACGCTGTAAAAAAAAAAAAAAGGGAAAAAAGAAGGAAGGGACCAAGTACAGAGCCCTGGGGTACCCCGGTCAATGAAGTATCTATGGTTTAAGTGGTTAATAAACAGACAGAACACACTGTCTCTGCTTTCCATAGGAAGAACCTCGTAGACCAGTGTTTCTCAACGTCAGGTCCGGGGACTCTTATGTGCATTTAACATTGATCGATTGATCGATTGATTGATTGATTGATTGAATAGGCTAGTTTATAAATGAGTTGGTTAACAGTACATGTAGTATACAGTCAAAAGTTGTGCTGAAAGGATAACACAAAAATCCCCAGGGAGCTGTTTCCATTGTGGCCATGGACTCTGAGAGTGTACAAATGGAACCATTTGGTTATATTTGTACATTCTCTGAGTTCCATAAGCACTGAAGATTTTAAAGTGTAGATTGATTGGGGTTCCGGTATATAGTTTAGTTTACCTTCTAAATTAAAACAACACTGTAAAATCCTCAGTGTTCATTTAATTTACTCCCAGAGTTACAGACTCCTTGGAGGCCCCCGGACCGGACCTTGAGAAACAGTGTTGTAGACCAATCAGCAGAGAGAGCAGAGGATGAGGTCACAGCAACAGAATCTGGAAGTGCCTTTTATCTTTTACATCTGAGTGGAAATATTTGTGTTTTTTTCTTGTCTAAAACCTTTCCGTTATTAAGTTATTAAGTTAAGTTATTTTATTTTTGTTTCAAACATTTTAATATATTCCTCATGAGGGGGAGAAAAAACAACATCAGTATTTGTACGATGTGGCTCTGTACAGTGTATTTATGCTTTAGCAAAGTATGTAAAGTCAAGAAACTTTTTAGGTGTCAAAAAAAGAAAATGAAGGAATAAGAGAAAGAAGAATAAGTAAAGAGAACGAATACAAAAGAGAAAATGCAATAATTTAGTTACATTATCCTCCACTGCGTCTGCAGTTCTGCTGGCTTGTATGTTTATATAGATTATTAAATGATAGCACAACATATCAACAAATCACTTTATAAGATGAGCGGTAAATTAAATTCTATCTGTAATCTGAAATATTTAAAGATTTGTTTTATGGGTGGGGGGGTATACTTCTTCATATGCAAGATAGTGAAAACAGCCAATCTACAAGCTCACAATCTACATGCTCGAGAGCTTGTGCGCTTGTAGATCAGCGCACAAGCTTTACAATATTATAAGAATTTATAGAGAGAAAAAAGTTTTAAATACAATATATACTGTAGTGATATATTATCAAACATAAATAATCAAACATATCAGACAGTCTACATTTCCCAAAAGGCAATGAGGCTCTATGCACAGCCGTCATATAGGAAATAAATTGGGCCTCTTCCTTCCTTACTTCACAAGTGTTATCAACTAATTAAGGCTCTGTTCCATTTAGTGTAGCACAGTGGTTCTCAAACGTTTTAATTTCAAGGACCTCCATAACTCTGAGAGCTATACCCCTAAGGGGCCATTTGGAACCCGCTCAAGGAACGATGAGGGTCCCTAGACCACACTTTGAGACCCACTGGTGTAGCAGAGTGTTTCCAGTGAGCACAACATGCACAATATCAACACCCTGACTCTGTTTGACCAGAATGGAACAGAGCCTTCATTAGTATCATTGGTTAGCCTGGCTCCAGCCCCTGAATCCCTAGCCACGGCCATTAAAGGAGTAGTTCACCCCGAAAAGAACGTATTTTCTATCGATTACTCACCCCATAGAGACTCTTTGTGTCTCCTACCGGAACCCTGCTGGTCATCATTTTTTGGGGCTTAGGAATGCAACAAAAATAAAAAAATATCCATGAATTCAAGTCTCCATGGGGTGAGTAATCGATAGATAATTTTTGGGGAGAACTATCCCTTTTAAAAAAACGATTCTGCCGATTTTATTCAGGGTCTGGTGCACTGCTGAAGGCTGGGTTTTCTCAGATGAAGATGTAACCGGCCCAATGGGGACGGGGATGATCCAGTATGAGCCAATCGCCAAAGAGTCCCACTTTTGTCTACGCCCCCATCTCAGAAAACGTCTGCATTGAGAGGGCTTTCAGACAATGGAGTGAAACAAAATGAACATTCAGGCTGAGTGTCAGGTTACTAATTGGTAAGACCTCTGAAGGAAGTAAGGAAGAGGCCCAATTTCTTTCCAATTACGGCTGCTGTGCATCGAGCCTACAGGAGCAGAGATAAAACATATCCCCCCTCTCCGGCTAATCCTACGCTGGTGTTTGCATTTTAATTGCAGAATGCAGCATTAGCATTTTGGTAACGTATCTACTCAATTAGTGTCCGGTCGTGCATGTCTGTGGTTGTCGGCTCTGATTTGATCTCCAGACCCGCGAAGAGGTTATGAGCTGAATTATATAGATAGACTGTCCCCGGGCCCTCAACACTGGGCCCGGGGACCACCACGGGTCCAAAAGTCGTCGTATTTCGTTGACTAAAACTATGACGAAAAATGTCGACTACCTTTTTTCACTGACTAAAACGAAATAAAACAAAATAAAAACTAAGCTATGATGACAAAAAACTATAACTAGATATATTGACAATTTCGTCGACAAATAAAAACTAGACTAAAATGTTAGGCACTGAAAGAATTGGTTACAAAATCGAGGGATACATTTTTTTCCACACAACCATTTCTTGGTTGTGTCGTTCCCCCAAAATAGCAGATCTACAAGCCCTAACACGCTGTGATGTGTTGTGAGCTTGTAGATCTGCTATTTTCGGCACACATCTAAGTGTAAATCAGCATTACGACGCCTTCACGGCCTGCCAAAATATATTTTAGTCGACTAAATCAACTGTAGATTTAGGTGACTAAAATCTTTCGATATTTAGTCGTCTAAAACTAGACTAAAAAGTAAAACATTTCAGATGACTAAAATGTGACTAAAACTAAATGGAATTTTATTCAAAAGACTGTGGCTAAGTCTAAATACATATTTGCTGTCAAAATGAACACTGCTTACAGGTCTATAACTCTGGGAGTGTATACAAATGGAACCCAATGGACCGTGAATGTTGGTTCCATTTGTGCACTCTCTGAGTTACAACAGCACCGAGGACTTTGTAGCACTATTTTCAAATAGCCTATATATGTATAAAATAGGGCTAAAGTGGTTAATGTATGTTTTATAATATAATAATTGACCTTTGCAAAGCAACTAGTAACTAAAGTTTTCTAATAATTGTAGTGGAATAAAAGTACAATATTTGCCTCTGAGATGTAGTGGAGTAGAAGTGAAAGTACTGAAAAATGGAAATACTCCAGTAAAGTCAAAACAATACCTCAGAATTCAAAAGAAAACCACCTAAGTGGAAAAAAGCGGCACTCCAAAATAAAGATTGCAAGACAGTGGCTCAGATGTGGTTTCTCATTTTATTGAGAACATGCTAACATGTTTCGGCCGCAGCCTTCCTCAGAGCAGATTAGAATTGTACTTAAGTGCAGTACTTGAGTAGATGTACTTAGTTACTTTACACCACTGATAGTTTAACGAGTCCCAGAGTACAGAAAAAAATATCAAATGTGTGTCCATGGCCTAATGCATGGTCCAATCCATAATGAAAAAGGTCTAAAACAATTGATTACAAATCCCGTTCTTCATCCAGAACTTCCAGAAGTGGACTGTGTTGATTTGATTATAACCAAAACAACACATTCTCAGTCCCAAACAGTACCATAGAGAACCGAAGTCCTGACGTCTCTCGTTCTTCCCCTGGGTCATGGAAGTACTTTATCTACGGAGAATAACATTGGGTCATCTTATAATCGTCTTATATAAGAATTGTGGTTAAAAAAATAAACAAATTGCCCGAGCGATTTTGTCAGGGAGGTGGCTCTGATATCGTTTACGATATTCAGTCACTAATATTTGATACGGTCTGTTTCTGAAGAAAATAAATGTATCCGGTGGCGGTAACGCTATAGCGTTTTATTGCCGCCAGTTGATGCTTCATACCCATATGAGTCACATGGGACACATGGGAATTCAAAACGTGACCCAGGTAGGATGCGTAAATTACGTCAGACTTTGGTGCTCTATTAGTGACTTCATGGGACAGGATGTGACTAAACAGCAAACGTTTGACGTGACGGGGAGGTTCCACATTTCTGGAATGTGGAAGTGCATGCCGTTCTCAAACCCCGGACGTGAAAAGGGCTCCGCAAAAAAACTGTTTAAGCGATGGAGGTGCGGCGTTTGAAGGTGCGGCCTTGAGCCACGAGAGGCACCGCCGAGTGAGCCATTAGTATCTTATACAGTATCTTCAAGATGAACTCAAACTTCACACAGTGAAGTTCAAGTCAAACCATATTGGATTTCTAAGTTGAATGGCATAATTTAATTTAAGGAGCTATTTTTGTGTAGAGGGTAAAAAAAAAAGTAGAGGGGACTCAGTCAACAATAGGGTTTAAGAGGTTAAGAGATGGAAAGTCATTTCAAATCAAACAAAGTGATAGAATGTTCATTTGTAGATAATGTTGTCTGGCTGTCCCTGGATCTGTTCTAATGTCTCTCATTTTATTCATTTAATTATTTCATTTATGTATTTATTTAGATAGACCATGATTTAAATGATGATTAAACCATAACCTCAGAATGATGAAATCCAATGACATAATTGTTCAGTGGTTGCTTGTTGTGTGTGTTTTTGGTTAAAGATGCATTGCAAAGATTTTGTTTTTTTTTAATTTCTGACAGTAGAATCAGAACAAGACAAAACAGGAATCCATGTCTTCATAAAGTCTTTGTGTATCAAAACGTTTCTTTTTTATTTTATTTATTTATTTATAAGTTAAAGGTTCTCAAATGTTTTACACTTTTATTTATACATTTATTTATGTTCTATTTATTTATTTATTTTACATTAAAACTAATGTTTTTAACAACATTTGGGTCAAAACATTGGTAATCTGTGGTCTATAGCAGTGGTTCTCAAAGTGAGGGGGTTCTAAATTGACCCTTACAAGTCTGTAACTCTGACGGTATACAAATGGAACCAAATGGTCCCATTTGCATACCGTCAGAGTTAAGGGAGGTCCTTGACATTTTACAGTTTGAGAAACACTGATCTGTAGGACTCCCCAAAATCGGGTTCCAGCATCGGACCTACAACTCTGGCATGGGTCAGGTTCTAGTTGTGTCCTACAACAGGGACGAACAGCATGGAGGAAAACACACGATAACAAGAACTTCATGGTCTTCTTCACTGTTTATGTGCAACTATGTAGTAACAAGATACTATTGTATGCAGTGTGTGTGTCTGGACCATCAACAGAGCCCGTGTTTCTTTTTATTGATTGATTGATTAGTTTATTAGTCAGAAATGTAAGCTGTATGTGGTACAGTTAGACATTAAAGCTAAATGGATAACACAAAAACAGTCCTGGGGGAATTGTTTCCATTGTGGTCCTATGTATTCAATTCATCAACATAGCATACAAAAAAAATACATGCAAACACTATATCTACAAAAGAAATGGGAAGATTGCATTTATCTCCCCTTGTGGTCTCCTGATGGATGTTTTCTTCAGGCCAATTTTGAAAGAAAGCAGTGTTACACATCCTTTAATAGATAGTGTAAGGGCATTCCACATTTGTATGGCAGAGTAGAGAACTTTCCCATGTTTGTTCTAAATGTGGTATGGTACCAAATCATGTGTGCTCCCTCTAGTGGTGCTGTGGGGTATCACAGTGGGTGTGGGTGTCTGATCAGAGTACTCTGGATCATGCAAGCCCCAGGTTTATCTCCTGTTTTACCTAAAATGAGAATTATCATTATTATTATTGATATGAAATGAGGAGACATGTTATTAGTCCTTTGATATTCTCAGGCCTTTTTCTTTTTTTTTCTCAAGTGGCTGCATGAAAAGTTGAATGTTTCATTTAGTGTGACATAATGACAAACATTCTTTCCTATGGTTGTGTGTGGTTTGCTAAGAGGAAGAATCATGTATTTTTTTTGTTTTCTTTTTGGCCAAACAGTTTTTAAGTAATATTGCTATGGTTATGTAATATTTAATATAATGACCTTTTCTTTTGTATTTGGTTTTGTACTGTACAGTTTTATAATAATTTGTAAAGAGTTACCGTATAGGGGAATGAAACGAGTATGATGGCTTGCCTGGTGTCATACGTACATGTTAATAAAGATGGTTGATGATTAAAGTACATTGTCTGAATTGTGGTTTCTGTATGTTTGAGCTGTTGTAGGCCTACACATGTTTAAACATGTTTTCTACGTAACTTTAATGTTCATGCTGTGTGGCAACATGGTCATGAATGCAGTTGCGAGTGTGTACATCTGCTTTTTTTATTTTATTGGAACAAATCGCAAATGTTTGCAATGTTTTTCAAATCTTCTCCCATCTTCCTCTCCTCTCTTCTCCTCTCCTTTACTACTCTCCTCTCTCACACACACACACACACACACACACACACACACACACACACACACACACACACACACACACACACACACACACACACACACACACACACACACAGGATGGGATTTAAGCTAAATGTTATTTTTCTGTCTTGGGGACAGAGCCGTCTGTCATCACCTGGGTGGTCCATATCACCATGGCAACCAGAACAGACCATCTTACTGAGTCATTTACCAGTAAATTAACCTTTGATCTGGAGGAGATGAAGTAATCTATTCCTCTCCTCTCCTCTCCTCTCCTCTCCTCCTCTTCCACTCCTCTCCTCTCCTCTCCTCTCCTCTCTGTCATCTCGTTAGCCATTCTCCTCCCTGGCTTAATTAGTGTTTGACGTGCATCTCCATGATTCAGAGCAGATCCCTGACAACACAAAGGAAACAGATTTAATTGCATTAACACATATAGATGTTGTATGTGTTAACGGTGACATTGTCGTATGACGAATAGAGGAAATAGCCGATCTACAAGCTCACAATGTGTCACGATGCAAAAGCGTTGTGAGCAGGCAGATCTGCTATTTTCACTATTTCTGCCATGTTTGACATTTTGGGGGAAAATATATAGAACATTTAAATAATAATAATAACTAGAAAATGTGCTCCTCGGAGCACAAGTCTCCGCCAGCAGACTATAGCAATTATATTATCATAGCAATAACTAATGAGATACAGTAGAGTAAAAGATATATACTGTAGTTAAATAAAAAGGTGTATGTTAAAGAAATATTTATTTTAAAAAAAATGATTTAAAAATCATATTTTGTCTTCTAATGTTTAAAAATATGTTTAAAAAAATGTTTAAAATTGTAATTGACTGGTTTGTTCAAATACTTGTCTGTCTTCTTCATCTTCATTGTCTTGAACAGTTTCAGCAGTTGATTGGTGTGTTTGATCAGCTTTGGCCTTCTGCGTCTTTGTTTGACCAATGTTAGGTGTTCTCAGAGGGACACACACACGCACGGACGGGTGATTTGGACTAGAAGATACTGTTCCAATCAAGACTGATTGATCCTGTCTTACCTCGCTTCAAAAACGTAAACGTTTTTTTGAAGTGACACACCTATTTATAGAATTGTATTTCGTCATGCATTCCTCTAGCCAATCAAAGGCATTGGTGTCAACATATTAATACGTATTAAGATTTCGGTCTTGTTGTGGGATCAATTCAACTCTAGTCCTCTTCTGTGTTACTGTTGTAGATGAGTATGCTTTCTTAGCTTTGGCCTTCTGCGCCTTTGCTTGACCAATGTCAGGTGTTCTCAAAGGGACACACACACGCACGGACGGGTGATTTGGACTTGAAGATACTGTTCCAATCAAGACTGATTGATCCTGTCTTACCTCGCTTCAAAAACGTAAACGGCTTTTTGAAGTGACACACCTTTTTATTATAGGATTGTATTTCGTCATGCGTCCCTCTAGCCAATCAGAGACATTGATGTCAACATATTGACACGTATTAAGAGTTCGGCTTTGTTGTGGGATCATTTCAACTCTAGTCCTCTTCTACGTTACAATTGTAGATGAGTATGCTTTCTTAGCTTTGGCCTTCTGCGCCTTTGCTTGACCAATGTTAGGTGTTCTCAGAGGGAAACACACACGCACAGACGGGTGACTTGGACTTACTGAAGGTACTGTTCCAATCAAGTCTGATTGATCCTGTTTTACCTCACTTCAAAAAGTATGGGCTTTTTGAAGTGACACACCTATTTATAGAATTTTATTTCGTCACACGTCCCTCTAGCCAATCAGAGGCATTGGTGTCAACAAATTGACACGTGTCACGTGGAGCTTGCCCAATGTTAGCTTGGCTAACAATGTTTGCTCACACAAAGCGAAAACATATTCTCCACCTTCGGCGGAGACAATAATTACATTTGGAAAATGTTTGACATAATTATGTTTTTTTTTTAATTGAAGTAGTTTTCCTATGATGACATAAGGATGCCTGGTTGAAAGTTTGTTCAAATCAAATGAAAGCTAAAACATCTCTGTTTCCACTTTACAGATAGAGAATGAATGACTTTACAATCATTCACATTATTGATTATTCAGTGTGTTTATGGACTGTTTCATGTGTTACCACATAGTGCTTCCCCGTTTATGGACTGGTTTATGTGTGACCACATATTGCTTCCCAGTTTATGGACTGGTTTATGTCTGACCACATATTGCTTCCCAGTTTATGGACTGGTTCATGTCTGACCACACAGTGCTTCCCAGTTTAAGAATATATTCATGACCTTTTAAAGTGGGGGTGTGTGCTGTGTATGTGACATAACAGCTATAGGACCCTATCACTTAGGTACTACCTTAAAATGTAGCTCCTATCACTGGGTACCACCTTAACACCTAGCTTCATAGTTTTGTGTGAAACTACAGTTTGTTCTCTTTCTCTTCCTGTTGGTTGCTTTGTGGTGGCTGGCATGTGCGTAGCCTACACCACTTGGTCTCATTCTCATGCTTATGCAGCTGTGTGTAGTGGAACGCAGTGAGCTGGGATTGAACCCGAGGCTCCCACTCGCCAGTCCGACGTGTAACCAGTCATGCCTGTTGCACGCCGGTTCTGGCTAATTTGACTGTGGGGGCTACATGTGCATCATGAACGCTGTTGTTGCTGCTGCATTCATCTGCCTTAAACGTTTGGATTCACAACAAGAGGTGCATTGGACACAGTCAGACGGCCCTCCACTCAAGGTGTTGTTGGTACAGACTTTACATCAGTGAGTGTCCTTTTGCAACCAGTGGCCCCCCCTCTCCTTCCCGTTTGAGCCACAGTTTCATTCACCACTGCTGCCCTCTGTGTGTGTGTGTGTGTGTGTGTGTGTGTGTGTGTGTGTGTGTGTGTGTGTGTGTGTGTGTGTGTGTGTGTGTGTGTGTGTGTGTGTGTGTGTGTGTGTGTGTGTGTGCGCGCGCGCACACGTTATGAGTGTCAGTGTGGTAGTACGGTTGTAGTAGTTAGTGCCTGTAATCAGTGCATGGTGCATGCTGCTTCTGCTTTCTAATTTAAGCTTCTGTGGTTGGCAGGCAGGGGGTGAAAAGAGGAGCACATGTACAGTATACATAGGCGTTGGTGTTTGTAGATTTCCATCTTGTACTTCCTTATTGGTGCACTTTTGCAGTAACCAGCCACGGAGAGACATTATCAAATTGCGTACTAAGTATAGGCCTACTTATAGTTATCTAAATCATGTAATGTATTTTGATATTTGTAGTCAATAGCTACTGTTCGAGCCTCTCATCACTCTAAGATGTCTACAGATATTTATGCCATTCCAGACTTGACAAAGAAGGTGAGAAGGAGAGATGAAGAGAGAAGACAGAGGAGAAACACTGAGGACAGTGGACATCTGGAGGAGGAGAGGGGAGAGAGGGAGGAGAGAGTAGTGGACAATCTGGACATCTATGAGAGCGTGGACGACATTGTCTCTGGGCCACAGGAGGACGTGAGGGAGGACACAGGAGGAAGACGGACTCAGAGTGAGTTTGACAACGTTGCGAATCGTTGTCTAGGTGATTTCTCTGTTTCAAAGTGGAGGGGAAAAAAATTAAAAATCAATGTAGGCTAATGATATTTTCTTTTGTATTTGGTTTTGTGCTGTACAGTTTTATAATAAATTGTAAAGAGTTACCGTAGGGGAATGTGTACGAGTATGATGTCTTGCCTGGTGTCATACATTATACATTATATTGTTAATTATTCAGATTTTGTAATGTTTTCTTGCAACACAAAGTGAATATCCTTCAGTATCATACAGTCAGTAAAAAAATACTTTCTGGTTGGACGTAGCTAACAGGGCTTATACACTTTTAGTCTCTGTTTCCACCTAGTAGCTGTACTTTCCATTGCAGGACAGAGCTCTAAAACAGTGAGAAGGCCTCTCAGAAATGTTGCTGTGTGTCTGGGGGTGCTGTGTCTTATCCTGCTGGGTGTGATCACAGGCCTGGCCGTGCACTGTGAGTATTCTATGTCACATAACTACCACATCACTCTCTCAGAGATGTTGTTGTCTGACGTATCATAAACATACTTATAATGCGTTGTAATCTGCTTTTAACACTGTATAATTACAAGAACTCATAACATTTTATAGTTACTTAAACTATTGTATAATTACTTATTTGCAGTCCATATACATCTGTCAGGGTTACAGCGTAGTGTTCTCAGAGCCCTTGTTGCAGTTGGTAAAAAGCTGTTGTGTTGATGTTTAGACCTATGGCTCCTCCTAGAGGGCCGAAACTGAAAGATGTGGTGAGCATGAGTGGTGACAGATGTTATCTTTACTAGACCAGCACCGGTCTACTAGGGAACAATGCAAGTCGGGAACAATGCAAATTGAGAATGTATGCCCCACCTGGTTATGCATACCCATTGTACCAGTGTTGTCAGAGTAACCGTTGTACTTCAACTTCAAGCTACTTGATTTTCCTTTCGGAACTTTGTTTGTGCAATGGAAATCCATAAATGCCTATATCTGGGCATATCAGTCGGATCGGCGGTTCTGGACAACCGCCTATCCAACTGACTCGACGTCGAGATTCTCTACTCCCTCGGGTCGTCGGCGACGTGAATTTGAAGTCAGTCAGACAGACGCTTCTCGAGATACATACGTGAACTACAGACGGACGGACAATGGGACATACATACGTACAGGGATCCCCTGCATTTAATTTAAGATTATCTATCGTTATTATCTCTACTGACTTTTCATCTTCTCAAATATTATTTCCCCAGATGCTTCACATCAACATGAACAGTAGCAACCACTGTGTTTATTGTCACCTCACCTTTTGGTCCTTTGCAGATCATTCAGTGAATAACAACTTGAAGCTGGAGAGAAACTTACAAAGTGAAATAAACCAGCTTAAGAGAGACAAAGCAGGTGAGACAGGTTACACACCTTTTAGCCTGTATGGTGGTATATACATGATCCAGTGTGCAGACTCTAGTTTTACTTAGAGGTTAACTTCTGCCCTACACCCTACACCGCACTTAGTTTAGACAGTGAATGTGCGTTAGCCTGGTTCCAGACGAATCTGCCTTTGCAAAATTGCATTGCACTTTAGCCCTCGGCAGATTAGGTCTGGCTCCCCTCAATAGAGATTTCATTTCTCTCCCTCCTAAGTCGTGAGGGACCAATCAGGGCCCAGTATCCAAATGTGGGCGGGCTTATCACCTTATTTGGAGCAATGATGTACAATGCAGGAGACTAATTTTCAGTTTTTCACAACAAAGATGGATGCCGCCATAGCATCGGTAGTAAACGTGTTAGAAAATATTTATTTTCTAACAGACGAACAAACAATTGCCCTTAAGGGCGCGCTCTCACCAAAAGTTGGCTGGGCGCTGTTAAACGCAGGTTGTGCACGGCCACAGTTTTTTGCAGCCAGCGGATTCTAAAAAAACGCTGTGACGCACCTGTCACTCACATTCAAAACCGTCACCCGCCGCCGCAGCATCTGTCAAGCCCCTCCCTCCCCGTTGCGTTGCCCGTAGACTAGCTTTGTATGTAGCCCGGCCCGGTTACGTTGCGACTTTATCGAGTTTATTAAACTTTATTATAGGATGGACAGGAGGAGGGCACTTGCCCTTGCATTATTGGAAGGGGATGAGATGCAACAACAGCTACAACCAGTTGGTCCACTGAGAGCACCATGTTGCTTCCTGAGTCTTGGGACGGTCCGCCTTCGACTCACCCGATTGGACAGAGGGAGAAAATCAGCTCCTGCCTCCAGTAGTTTTATGCTTCCAATGGACAAGTCGCGCAGAGCAGATAAACGCAAGGTCTGCGCGACAAGCGGAAAAATCCGCTCTTGCGTGAATCCACGCATTTACATTGACAATGCATTGGCAGATTCTGCCCCAGAGGTAAAATAAAAGTGCGGTGGGAGCGCGCCCTAAAGCTTTTGTTGGAAAGAAAGATGTGTTAAGAATAGTTTCATCTGGTTACCAGACTAAATACGAGTGGAGCTAGCTTTCGTTGTTTACCATTTCAGCACCGGCGCTTGTGTGTGACGTAGCAGGAAGCACTGCTCTGATTGGTTTTAGGTCTAACCAATAGAGTCCGTTTGGATCTTTTTGTAACCGCCCCTTGGAAAAAAATCTATCGCTGAGAGGGACCAGACTAATATCCACGCAGTGTGTCGTGTGATATTGTCTGGCCACGCGAGGCTAAATGTGCGTGCTTTTTTGCTTGTTTTGTGACTCCCAGTAGCCCATCCCTGTATGTGTAAATGTGCCGTAGACAAGCAGTAGTAGTCATTCATTCAAGAACAGAACCAAGCATAATGGGGCAGGTTCTGTAGCTTAATGGCTACTGGCACAAAGGACTTGCCAAGTCACCTAATCGTTTGCAGGGGTGACAGAGTCTTTGTCCACCTGCATCACTGAGGTCATTATTGAAAATCCATCAGTAAAGCTTCTGTTTGATGTTTAGTCATGTCTAATATAAAACTCCTGTTTGTTATTTAGTCATTTCTAATATAAAACTTCTGTTTGATGTTTAGTCATGTCTAATATAAAACTCCTGTTTGATATTTAGTCATGTCTAATATAAAACTCCTGTTTGATATTTATTCATGTCTAATATAAACTCCTGTTTGATATTTAGTCATGTCTCATATAAAACTCCTGTTTGATATTTAGTCATGTCTAATATAAACTCTTGTTTGGTATATAGTCATATCATGTAGCAGCGAAGCGCAGAAGGTTGGATGCAGCTGTTATTACAGATCTACTGAATGGAAAACTTGGGAGGAAAGTAGAGAAGAATGTCTGAAGACAGGAGGAGATCTGATGGTCATTAACAGTAAAGAGGAACAGGTTAGTCTGTTTGTGCGTGCCTGCATGTGTCTAGGTGTCCATCATCCACACAGTTGCATGTGATGTAATTCTGTGGATTTTAGAGAAGACCTAAATGTATTAGAGAAAATTAATCATGGTTCAATCATTGACAAATGATCAGGCATTCATCAGTGGATTGAGTCATGGGGCTGATTGGTCATGGATTGGTCTGAACAGGACTGAGGACAAATGGACGTGGGTGGACGGAACGCCACTGACAACAGGGTGAGACATTTTAGATGGGTTTCTTTTGTAATTGTATTAAAGTTACTTGACTGAATGGAAGTGTTTAAAATACATTATGTTGTTTATTCTGCAGGTACTGGGGCAGTGGATGGCCTCATACTGATAAAGACTATAACTGTGCAAACTACGGGCACAGGCAGAATGGAGAATGGTTTAATGGGTTATGTTCAACTAAAAGAGCCTGGATCTGTGAGAAGACATGTTTCTCTTAACTTCATTGATGAAACTGTAGCTTAGTGTTCTGCTTTGTCAAGTTTAACAGTAGTAGTAGTGAAAATGAGGAAAAATGCAAACGTTATTGTACAGAAATACAAATTGTTGTACCCCTCATCAAATTAATAAAAACCATTGCATGACTATTTTGTCTTAGTGTGGTTATTCATTTAGCTTTGTTCCACTTTAACCCTGACTATTTTGTGCAATTGACCATTTAGCTACTCCCCTGCTCCTTTGTTTATGCCTAGAGAGAGAGAGAGAGAGAGAGAGAGAGAGAGAGAGAGAGAGAGAGAGAGAGAGAGAGAGAGAGAGAGAGAGAGAGAGAGAGAGAGAGAGAGAGAGAGAGAGAGAGAGAGAGAGAGAGAGAGAGAGAGAGAGAGAGAGAGAGAGAGAGAGAGAGAGAGTGAGTGTGTGAGACTGGTAAATTGTGTCAGAATGGTCCTGGACAGTCAGCTGTCCTTAAATGCACACAGTACAGCGATCCCTCCAGTAGGTTTGTAGATTTAAACTATACAACAGCGTTTCCCAAACATTGGGTTGAGTATCCATTTTTATGGGTAACGAGTAAATATACATTTTAAGTAACTTTTGCTGCTGCAATGCTACTCCAACAATGCATATTTTTTTGGTCTAGAAACCGTAATTTTTTTCTACTGAAACAGATAAATCACCATGACAATGCTTCAAAAGACGGAAATGCCCACTCCTAACACCTACTCCCACACACACACACACACATGCACACACACACACGCACGCACGGACACACGCACGGACACACAGCAGGCAACAATGTGCTATGATGAATGAAAAAGTGTGTACCATGAACGTGAAAGGTCATCTAACTGTGTTCACCTCTTGTGAATCCAAACCTTTATGGCAGATGAGTGCAACAGCAGAGTTGTACTGTGTTCATGATAAACAGCTCATACCAGCCACCACAAAGCAACCAACAGGAAGAGCAAGAGAACAAACCATAGTTTCACATGAAACTATCAAGTGAGGTGTGATCGGAGCTACATGATACTATATGAATACTACATACTGTACATGTGACAGAGCCGCCGCTTACAGACTAATTTCAGACTAAGTTTAGCAGTATACATGCATCAAACGTATTGTTATGCTGTGACTGGAATCTCTAATATATTGTTGTTTATCTGCACAGGAAGATGTTGTTATGGGGGAGTGGCCTGTTGAAGCCTAGCTGTGTAGTTTGTGTGATTGGTGCCTGAAGATATGATTGAGGAGGTGCCTGTAAATCCTGTTAGCTGATTGATTAGAACATGGGGATCTTGGGCTAAGCCACCCCACAATAGACCCCTTATCAGACAACGTCGCACTGGTAAGAACCAGCAGGCCGGCACCAAATGAACCCCACCTCTCATAAGATGCAATGGAAAAGTGGTCACAGCCTCACGTGTAAAAATGCATCACATCGAAGTTTGAACTTTCAGATGCTGTTTTTTCTCCCAGTGTGGAGGAACAATGCTTAGGATTTTACTGTGATCTCTTGCTCTTGAAATATATTATCCTTGGTTTCTGTTGTGTGTGTAAACAATAATAGCAATTCAAATCAGTTGTCCTCAAAACCACACCTCCAATCGCCATCATCAGATCGGAGGGAGCGCTCTATGATCACGGCACAGAGCCTGCTCTTGCTCGCGCAGCTGCAGCCTAATTTATGCTCCGTCCCGCAAGGGTGTCACACGCAGAGAACGGCCAAGAATAGCAGACCTCCAAGCTCACAACGGTCACATCTGCGACACGGTTGTGAGCTTGTATGTCAGCTGTTCTCTGCGGGCAATACCCTGCTTGATAGTTTCATGTGAAACTATGGTTTGTTCTCTTTCTCTTCCTGTTGGTTGCTTTGTGGTGGCTGGTATGAGCTGTTTATCACGAACACAGTACAACTCTGCTGTTGCACTCATTGAGGTGTGTTTGACACAGTTAAGATGACCCTGATGTGTGTGTGTGTGTGTGTGTGTGTGTGTGTGTGTGTGTGTGTGTGTGTGTGTGTGTGTGTGTGTGTGTGTGTGTGTGTGTGTGTGTGTGCGTGTGTGCGTGTGTGTGTGTGGGTGGGAATAGGAGTAGGCATTTCTGTCTCTTGAATCATTGTCATGATGATTTATCTGTTTCAATAGAAAAAAAAGGTCTATACTTTTTTTTACCAGTACAAATTGTTGTACCCCTTATAAAATGTATACAAACCTTCAACTATTTTGTCTTAGTGTTAGTTATTCATTTAGCTTTTTACCACTTTTAAACCTGACTATTTGCTATTTGGGCAGTTGAGCATCTAGCTACTCCCATGCTCCTTTGTTTATGCTTAGACTGTCAAGACATCGGCCTGGCTCTGATGAATGAGTCACTCCAGTAGGTTTGTAGATTTACACTTTACAACAGTGTTTCCCAAACACTGGGTTGGGACCTATATTTGCGTCGCGCACCCATTTTTATCGGTCACGAGTAAATAACTGATTTATTTCTGAATTAAATAATCTTTTGCTGCTGCAATGCTACTCTAATAATGCATTGTTTTTTCAAACAAAACAAACAACAGATAAATCACCATGACAATGATTCAAAAGACAGAAATGTCACACAAACACACACGCACACCTACACACACACACACACACACACACACACACACACACACACACACACACACACACACACACACACACACACACACACACACACACACACACACACACACACTCACTCACAACAATTATGCACTGCAGTCTCACCATCACCATATAATTGAACATCTTTTTTTTCTTACTTCTTTCTTTCTGTTTTAAAGTGACAATCATTTCCTTGTCCAGATACTGGAGGGTATATATATATCTACAGCAGTTGTTGAGGGAGGTGCATAAAACTTTCCATTCACTCCCCCCCCCCCCCCCCTGTGCATAATGTGAGACCTCAACTTCACACGCACATTCTGTGGTAAAGTGTGTATTTGCGTGTAGTACAAGCGCTGTGTGTATTTGTACTCCGCACATGCAATGCAGGCGTGTTTACAAGTGTATCAAAAAGCGATGCGCTGCTTTGTTTGGACAGTGTTAAAGAGGACCTGGAACAGACAGCAGATCAGAGTCTAATCTACAACATGTAAGACCAATGTGAGACGACGCAGATATTGGACAATGTGAGTAAGATAACAATTAAACATAATATTTAAAAATATAGTACTTGTATTATAATGAATTCATATTTTGTACATTATTAATGTATACTTGGACTAATGAACCTGATATTTAACTAAAGTTGGGTTTCCACTGAAACATCACTTCTACATTAACCCGTTAAAACCAGGAAAGCATCTGTGTCATTTTAGATTGTTAGCTCTAGCAACATACGTTTTTCAGAAAACCCTTAGGTTTTCGAACAGTGGTTCTCAAAAATAGCAGATATACAAGCTCACAGTTTGTACATCTGCTATTTTTGAACATTTTTGTAAATTTTTTAAAGTGTTGATTTTTTTTAAAACATATATCTTCTCTTCTGGGGGTCCCTGGCACAAAACATTTTCAGATGGGGGTCCGTGGCCAAATACAAATCATTTTGGGGGGTCCTTGGCATGAAAAAGTTTGAGAACCACTGATTTAGACGGCATTTGTTGAATCAGCTTCAGGTCTTAATGGGTTAACTGCCGGCATTTTGTCGCTCCCAAATTGCCCTCCTTACCGTCATATGTATAGAATATATGTGTAATTTAAATGAAATGGCTAATCCTAAAATTCAATTGAAATAAGAGAAATGCTTTTTCATCTTCAGGATGTCAAGGGATTTTTGTGACGTTATTGAAATGAAAATGCAATAGAATTCTAAATTAATCTCCCAAGAATGCTTTCAATTGATAAATAAAAGATCATTTGATTTTAAAATGTCAAAGAAATCCCCGCCAATATTAAAATCTAAATGCTAATTCAAAAATTAGAATGAAATAAGAGAAATGCTTTTTAATCTTCACATAATTGAACGCATTTTTTTGAGACAAAAATGATAATGCAATATAATTTACATTTAATCTTCAGGTGTGCTCATGCTATGACGGAATTTAAATAATGGACAATTCTCAAATGGAAAGGCTATTTTGAAAATGTAAATTAAATAAACAATTTTTTTTAGAAATGAATGTATAATTCAATAGCATTTACATTTCACATCCAGGTGTGCCGAATGAAAAAGCTAAAGAAACACTTTTTTTCCAATTTTTTTTTTTCAAATAATAAAGCAATGTAATTTTCTTTAGCTTTTTCATTCTGTCATAGAATGAGCACACCTGGACACAAATGAATGTAAAATTCAATAGCATTTACATTTCATCTCCAGGTGTGCTCATTCTATGACAGAATGAAAAATCTAAAGATAATTACATTGCTTTATCATTTTCAAATCCTACTATTATTGCGCAGGGTAAAGGCGGTTACACACCGGCGAATATGCGAATAT